>NW_014577196.1:183901-186641 GCF_000485595.1 Priapulus caudatus | reverse complement strand
CTTTTTAAGTCTTCATCTGCATGGAAAATTAAGAACCTACTTTAAAATATTAGCCTAAAACAGGTTCTTATGTAAAGGGGTCTAAATGGGAAATTTTAGCCTAACATGTTCTTAAAATCTATGTTCTTATACGCGGGTTTTTACTGTATACGCTGGCATACGTCGGAAAATTTTGAGCATGCTCAAAATTTTTCGACGACTTCGCCGTACTACGACGTATACCAGCGTGCTTCAGCGTGCTTCAGCGTGCTTCAGCGTGCTTCAGCGTGCTCTTAACTTATACAAAGCTTACCCATAACTTATTCGACGTACGCCAGCGTATTCACCAAATTTTCATACGTCGGTATACGCTGGCTTTCATACGGAGGTGTGACAGGCCTATGTATTACTTAATAATTACAGTTTTATTTATAATATACAATTATTTAATAATTATTCACATCCAAAGAACAGTGATATTGCTATATATTTTTGTACATGAGGTTTTGTATATGAGGCAGGTTCACCGTTGACCCGAATTATGTGTTAGACGGTTTATAGCACTGATTGATTTGAGGGGGATATATGTTGTGCAGTCGTACTCAACATAGAAGCTGATTTTGAATTCGTTGCTCGCTACGGTTGCGTATCTTGGTATTTTAATCCAGAATGCCACCTCATTATGATAACACATTGCTGGGCCGTAGCTAGGTGGGAGTTGTTGCCCTCCCCCAAGAAATGTAGATAAAGTAATGGTCAATGGCGGTCACCTTCCCAGAACACAACACGCACGTTGCTTTGCCTCCCAAGCAAAATAGGCTAGGCACGCTTCTGCATTCCTGATCCAGTCTAAGTCCTAAAACCAATTATTATTTTAACCGACCGGACTTGAATTGATTCAACTTGAAGTGAGATTTCTGGTAATACTATGGTTGTCAGACAGGGCAACGTTTGGAATTTTTTGGCTGTACTCAAAATGCATTAGATTTCTTTAGCTGGTGCACCATTAAACCGTTTTGCTAATTCTAGATACATAATAGTGTATGTTCCGTGTCCTCTTAGGTTTATAGCAAAAACTGTACGACCGGATTTGGACGCGTCACATTTTAACGGCCGGAAATGGTCTATAAAAGCTTCCACAATTTGTGGATTGGTTTACTTATAGATGGTTTACTGAAGCACATTTTACATTTAGTGGAAATAAGTTTCATACTGTATAAAGTCGTCCATAGATGGATGGATGTTAGAATGACTCAGAGGATGTAAGTAGGAATGCATGCGGCTAGTTTCAGTCATTGGTATCATGTTGTTAACTAATTGCTTCTGAAATGAGCATCCCTTCACTCGCTGCGCTTGTGATCGTGACAGACAACAGCAGCGAGTCTCACCGAATGCCCCGAGGTTGACCCACTGTGTCGAAAACACGTGTGACACGGTTGTCTCCTGCACAGGTAATCCAGGATAGTGGTGACGGTACGACGGCTGGTTTTTATATAGTTTACTGAGCAGTGTGTATGCGATATTAAGTCGTCAGCTTATAGTAGTAAAATGTCTATCCTTCATAAAAGATGATAGGCATTAAGGTATAGAATTTAAGAGCACCCTGATTGCGTGGGCGGCTGGAGCGCAGCCAAGCTGCTTTCTGCATACTGGCTACTGCTACTGTCTGCTACTGCTACTGCTACTGCTACTGCTACTGCTACTGTTTAACTATATTCTGTGTTATTTTACCGCGCAACGGAGGTATGTAATCGCGTCTCCGGTGTGTGTGGTGTGTTAGCCAGCCGCGCGATCGATAGCGCGTCGAGTCGTCAGCGAGTGCGTGTAGCACGAGCACCAGTGAGCGGCGATGGTCAGCAGCAGGCGAGTCAGTCGCAGCGCACACAGCCGGTCCACATACATGGTTACATGCTTCGGGAGGTATTGCACCTCTTCATGAGTGCCCTCTGTCTAGTTTAGCTTGTGTTTGTGCTTGTGGTGTGGTAGTTGTGTGTTGTGTTGTGTGTGTGTGTGTGCTGTGGTGTGGGGGTGTCGTGTGTGTGTGTGTGTGTGGTGTCGCGCGCGCCGTGTGCGTAGCGACAGCTATATAGTACCGCTTATCGTTAGTAGGTTATAGTATAATATATGTATGTACTACATCAGGTTCCAACAATATCGTATACTGCGATGTATCTCCCTTTGCGCTGCCCGATTTATATCATGCGAATTTACCTGGAAAGTCTTGCTCCAGAAATAAATCTAGATTATAGGAAACGAGCAACGAGGAGTTTATGCGCAGTATGCAATTGGTACACTGTGATGCACATAGCGCCTTCCAACAACGATATTTATGTGGATTTATAAACTACATTTGGTGAAACGTGAGATATTCTAACATAAATCTAGCCAAAAAGCAAGAAGAATTATGCCAAAATCCTGAATGCTCTGTATGTGACTCATCATTGATGACAGCAGCTTAATATGTCAGCCGTATGAAGTTACACGAAGGAACAATATTACATAATAAAATCCAGAGTGATAATAGATAATCTATTATTATTCACTCCTGATAAAATTGTCACCTATCATATGTTCATATTGTAAGTGACAATTGCACAGTATATATCATCAGGACTGAAGTCACGACATACCGCATAACTTCGTCTTAGTTCAACGCGTGTAATTATTTGTCTTCTGATTAGCGAACCATTACTCTTTTCTGCGGCGCTCGCCTCCGCGTACTAAGCCGTGTGTTTTTGATCAATATAGACTATGTAGGTCG
>NW_014577196.1:174500-183667 GCF_000485595.1 Priapulus caudatus | reverse complement strand
CAATAGCAATAGCAATCGCAGTAGTAGGCCTAGAGACGGCGGCAGCAGCAGCGACATCAGCAGCAACAGAAGCAGCAGCAACAGCAGCAGCAGCAACAACAACAACAACAGCAGCAACAGCAGCTCTGAAGCAACGCGCCATCTACTCGAACAAATTAAGGCACTCCGAGATATTATACGGAGATATACGCGACTAGTATAAACTCGCTCTTGCGTACCATAGGCATAAATATACCGATGTAACTTACACGAACGAACGGTGGATGGATGCTCATGCACTCTCTAGGGAAGTTTAAACAGCGTAGACGAATTCACACACTCGCACTGTTTCACACAGACCTCTTAACGACTGACTGAATGCGCTTGTAGTTGTGCTGCTCATTGAAAACTCGCGTCAAAAAATAATACAAATGAGCACGCATGGCGAAGCTTTTCTTATTGTTGATGTCTAATCTCATGGTAGAATAACGCCCTGATAAATTTTAGTACTACTCGCATCTTTCACGCAATTAGGTATAATCGGCGTAACAAATGCCACAAGACATATACCGATAGAACATAAAATATACCCACAGCAGAACTAATATTATGGCGGTAATAAAAATCGCGTGTTACAGATCATCGTCCTCGCCGCCTCATAATTCACTCATCTCTTTTCACAAATCTGCTACAAAAGTAATTGATTCATTAACAATCCCAGGGGTGTTGTCTCCTCGTTTGACTTTTTCCTAATTAGACTGAATTTAATGCACAGAATGAATTGAAAACGTGAAATTAAAAGACCAGACATAAGTGTACGAAGCACTTTCTGCGATTAAATTAACTTGGTTTAATTATGTGGTAGCTTAGATAATTCAATCAGTTTTTAGTGGAATGCAACAATAGCAGCACGATACCTTCCGCACAATACAGATATCTTCTACCGATATTCTTTCGTTCTGTTCGTTTCTTCCGTTTCCTTCCAGTATGTTTTACTTCCTTCATCTCGTCTTCAATCAATTTTTCCAGCTTTCCTCTCAGTCACCCACTCTTCCTTTGCCCCTGTGCGGCCAGGCTTGAGCTTGGCCCTTGGCGTTAAAGAGTCTCGCTATTGGTTTTCGAGTGATCATTATTTCACCAGCCCGCCGTTTTACGCTCTTTATTTGGACTTGAATTTATCCCTTCAGGAGCTCTTCCAAAAGTCATCGGTTTTTGTGGTGTTTGTCCAGTCTATAAGTGTAGCACTCTACGATTATTGGGGGGTTTCTTACATGCGATAGTCAAGACAGAGCACAAAACAGCACAAAAGAAGTAGTCTTTTATTCGATATAAGCTTAAGCTTGTCTAGATCTTTTTGGGGGTGAGTCTGTAACGCTTTGCAACTGACTCGCTGCAACTGACAATTTTCCAGTCGCTGACAGACCCGTCGCTGGTAGTCGCAAGGGTACTTAGGTAGAACTTTCTCCTTGACGCGATCATGGCTGCAGACTTTCAAAATCAGTCGCAAGGCGATCGCGTCGTGTCGCAAGGCCGACCTAAGCCCGGCTTAAGGTAGTATCTCACTGGGCTGCGACAGCTCGCGATTAGTTAGAGACACAAAACTTCGAGAAAATGCGCGAATTAGCGACAATTTTCACTTGGAATTACATTGAATTGGTACTTACGACACGAATGTTGCACGAATGTCGCACGAACTCCCGGCAAAATTTGGGCCTAAAACGTTCGCATACATGTCGCGCGAATGTCGCGCGACACTCGTGCGACATTCACGTAACAAAATAGAGATTTTTTTGCACTTGCGACAGTCGCGCGAATGACGTGCAACAGTCACGCGACAGTTATGCGTGATAATTGCGAAATCTGGACATATAAATACGGGGCCCCTCCCCAGTCCAGCAATCATTTTGTCATCAGACGTCAAGCGAGATGGACCTCAGATAAGAAGTGCAGAAGCTGGTGGATGAGGACCCCAACCTGGATGAGGACCAGGCTGACATAGTGTCATAGGTCGCCAACCCCTCGCAAAGTTGTCTCACATTTCTCGCACTTTTTCATTCACGAAAACTAAATTGAGAAGGGTTCGAGACGGGTTCGAGACACCCGCGACGACTCTGTGACTATTTTGAGAGAAAATTTGTCGCGCGAATTTTTTTGTCCATGTTCAAAATTCCAGCGACACGAGAGCGAGGCCCTGCGACTCACGCGAGGAAATTGAGAACCCCTGCGAACGTTTCGAGACATTTTGGAATCTCCCTCGCGAATGCCGTTCGCAATTTGTCGCCAACAGTCGCAGCCCAGTGAGATACTACCTTTAGTCCCGGCCCAGCTTACTGCCTCTTATAGAGGACCGCTTTTATTGCGAGGATTACACCTACTCTTCGAGCAAGGACACTGCCATGTTCGCTGCACACGTATATAATTGGCTCATTACATGCCAGATGAGCCAATGTCGTTCATGCGTGTGTCTATCTTGTTTCGCTGAGCCCTGTTAGGGAAAGCGGCCTAGCTTTATTCGCGCGACTATTTTGGGAGATTTGCATGCTCCAAATATGGCGCGGATATTCCGGACACGAATTCCGTGTTAGGTTTTTGTCGTGAGAAGGTGTGGGGGTCGGTGTACAACTTTCTTGCGAAGTTTGCTTATACACCGTGATGGAGAGCGCAAATTATTTTCTTTTTCAGATTCTTTTTCTAAACGTTGCTTTGGTTCGTATGTAAATGTTTTTGTACTCGAATGTAGCTATTGAGTGAATGATTGGTCTACCCAGCTTTACTAAAGCTTCGTTGACTAGAGCTTCTCTCGGTGGGTCCAGATAGGCTTTCATGGTCAAATTAACTATAGAGAGGTACGTATTATAGAGCCCCTCACCATACTTCACCCTGTCTGGCAATCCCGTACTACATGATCCGAGGTTGGGTTTTGTGGGAGGCGCCAATGTAGCCTGTAAATGTTTGTTTAACTCGGCTATGATTGATTTTGAATTTAGAGAATTTTTTCATGGGTTGCCTTGTCGAAGATCACTCCGCACAAAAACCATTTTTCGCTCCCATGTTCATCGCCGTTCGCATTATGAGAGACGGTAAAATTCAGTATTCACCCATTAAACTGTACACGCGCATGTGAAGCTTCATGCACTGCACCGTACGGGCATGGAAACAGCTGGGTCTCATTTTCTAGGCTTGATTGCGCAAATAGTATGCAATTTACGCTCATTGCACTGCAGGTCCGCGCGTGCTTGCTAAGAAAATTTATATGTTGTTATTTTCAGCTGCCTGCGTGTTATCACCACACTTCAAGATGTGGCCGCGTTTGCGCGGGCTACGCACGCATCCGCCTGTTTAACAAACATAACTTTACATAATATAATCTCCGTCGTTCGTCACCACCATCACAGAATTGTCTTCATAAGCTCCTCTCCCCCACTGATCTTGGTCGATCATGCTAGTTTTGACGGAGATAGTTCAAGTTCCAGTGGTCTGCTTAGTGTGCAAGGTTTACAGGTATAACTAGATACATTCACCTGACATATAAGCTGGCTAATGACTGGTGAGGATGGGTGTGCTCAGGCGTCGTTTAATGTTTTCCCGTAATAAGTGTCAGAGGTGTCGGGGAACCGTTTATATTCCTTTCTCCTCATCAGTCTGTTCACAATAAATAATCGAAAGCTTAGATCGATATTATATGAAGACAGCTCGCGTATATGCCTTCAGGTGTAACAAACTGTGTACGAGGTGGTGCGGTTCTGCATTGACAGTTATGGATATAGATACTAGAACGTATGCCCCCTATACTAGTACTAATAGCGTAAATAATCGGATCCATCTATATGTGTGACTCCTTTGTCTTCTATGCTGCAGGCAATTGTAGCACGTACAGAACCTTATATCAATGTGTGTCATTCAGTAATTGTTCTGCGTGAGCGAAGCGAACCGGGATTAGTCACGCCATACATCACACCAAAATATTTGGAGAGCGCGCAATAATCATCCATATTGGCGGCAGGCATAGTACATCCATCATTCCGTCCATTCCCTCCATCAACGCGCACATTATAGTGAGCTGATCTCTAGTTGGAAAATATTACCTGTGGATTTCTCTTGCATTAAAATTATTTCTTAAAATTGAATCTGGATTGTTTTTACATCTCTTATCCTCATCATAGTCGAAAAACGAAAAACAACTACACGTTCACAGTAGCAGAATTAACTGTCAACGAATGAACGGCCATGACCTTTTATGTCACAAACGTGGATTCAAGGCAAAAAATAGATCTAGTAAGAGCAACGGAGTGCACGTGCTTCATCGCTTTGCCCCTGCCCGTAGAAGTATAAATGTAACACAGAAAGAAGCCACCTTGTTTATCTCTCAGCATCAAAACAAAATTGATTTCGCATGTAACGCTTGGAAACTGCCTAAATAATACAGCTTTCGTGATCAGTAAGGCAATGTTTCAATAAAAACGTCGAAAACTATTCACCGTTGTTCAACACGAATGAATACTGTCCCTGGGGATGAAGGAAATAGCACTTCAGAGCTGTCACTACGATGAGTTATCTGTGGTTGGGCGTTACTGCGAGTGCCGGCACTTTGCATCCCAATGCGTACACTCCCTTTTATTAGTGATACCACTATAGAAAATGTGCCACCTGTCTAACTCCCACTAGCTGCAATAAGGCAAACTGCCGTTGATGTCACTTCGTGGAAAATCGCGAATCTCAAAAAATGAGGGGTTGTGAACTAGTTTCTTATAATTGATTGTCTTGTTCTTCTTATTTCATGCCAGAAGCCCTTAAGTTTTTTCTGTAATTAAACAAGTGACTACATGCGCAAACATGGCGGAAATTACGTTCCCCAGTAAGAAACCCGGTCGTCCTCATTACGATATTATCATAAAAGATTAATTAATAATTGTAAAAACAGCGAAAGGAATTCAAAATATGTTTTCAATCCACGCAAGCTGGATAATAAATAAGTTTGCCAGTCCTATAATTTAAAGGATACTCTTGATCGAAATCAATAAATCGATTCACCATAAATCCGACTCGTGTGCGCTGTCGCTGGCACATAAATCGATAATATTTCCAATTTCTCAAAATAACCCGGGGTAGCTATTTACGTGGGTAGTCAAATCAAGTAATCAATTATCATTACAGCTGCATGAGTATAGTTGACAGTTATGCAAGTACATCCTTATAAGAAATATTCATGACCTATTGATTAAATAATTAATTCGTTTGAAATTAATAATATATTATTTAATTTTGGGGGTTTATACTTAGGTTTGGCGTCAATCCGTCATTCTACACATTTTGGAGCGTATTCTTTGTGCGCATATTATATTATTTTTGCAGTCACATAAAATGTACGAAACTTTACGTGTGTGCGCAAACACGGCATCCACGCAATAATGTCCCA
This sequence comes from Priapulus caudatus, assembly GCF_000485595.1. Taxonomy (NCBI): domain Eukaryota; kingdom Metazoa; phylum Priapulida; class Priapulimorpha; order Priapulimorphida; family Priapulidae; genus Priapulus; species Priapulus caudatus. Next base: position 178,272 of record NW_014577196.1, on the reverse strand, counting down.
AAACGTGCGTGCAACAAAATGCATAGAGACCGAGGATTGCAATTTTCCATAACCTACAGTAATGCACAAGTATCTGTTTATCGTAATCTGCCTCACAGCTTTATGAACAATGCTGTCAACGATGGTTCGTTGATCTTCTTTGTTATATAAATATGATAGAATGCACAAAATACCCAGAAGCTCTCATGAAGAGCGTTTTCACCCTCAATATTAATGTCTTGCATATGGGGCCCTACTTAGATGGCCGCTTCCATCCTCCTGCATTCATATAAAAGGCAACGTATTATGCAAAATAAGTTAGTTGTTTAGTTAGTTATAAGTAAACCTGGACGGTTTAGTAGCAGAAAACGTAAACACGGTTGTTGTACCTATATCACACCATAATAACGTAATTAGCAACTGTACAGCGTTGCCAGGAAATATTTGATAAAAATCGTTTTAGGCACGGCAAAATATGTCTGGGCTTATAAAAGACGTTACTTTTGTTAAGCTTTGTCACGTAGCTCGCGAGACATTTGAGAATTTAGAATAAACTAGTTTAAATACTGATTTATTTGGAATATATCCACTCACGTTCTACGTGTATTTGCACATACCTGAGTATTTGAATTGCCGTCGTTATGCGAGGAGACGCGCGAAGTAGCGTTGCAATACTGCATAATATATATGTACTTGAATATTTGAGAGCAGCCCACAACAGTCGTGATGAGTATGCGCATTGCTTACATATTCAGCGTAGAAATGAGGCGCCTTCTTTTAATGTAAAATTCATAGCGCTTCGTGCGAATATCCATATAATTTATTTGTACTGAGCTTTACGATAACTTTTATATTATAATGCTACACTGAATTATTTATTGCTTGCCAACATTTCTTTATAACTAATGATATGAGTATCATAAAATTAATTAAATTAGTAAGGGTTAGTAAATACAACTGGTTGCTTCGGAAGGCAAATCGGTGGGAAGGGAGGGGGGTGCCTATTACAAAAGACGTTGGGTTGGTGGTTATATTTTTTTACCCTAGTTACTTTATCGGTGTTTCTATTATAAATTTGCAGCCGACTACACTATCCTGCAAATATCGTGCTGACGAATCATGGTATCGCTAAAAGATCGATAATAATTATTATGAAACTGCTGATATCGCCACGCCTCGCCTCACGATACATAAATCACGATCGATTTTAAGACAAGCATCTGTTTTGCATGGTGAACCGCTATAGCTTCATGAGTGTCAGATCCGCGTTGCATTTAGAGGCCAATCCACAGCATCCCATAAGCATGCAGGGGCGGATTCAAACCGTATTTGCCGTATTGGGAAATACGGTCTAGATTTCAAAGTGCCCTTCGAAATTTTACGCTAAAAAATACAGAAAACAATTTGATGGAATTTGGCTATATTCTTTATTTGTTTTCTTTTTCTTCTGATTCATTGACATAACTTGAAGGAAATCAAAATTTTACATGGTAACAAAACTAGCTTTGATATCTGAAAAAGAAGGGAAGTGCTTGAATCATTCTGCATTAATTGCTGGTATGCAATGCGCAGGCAAAATGAAGCAGAAATAAAATTCCATATGGTTTTTAGCTATTGCTGCTTGACTAAATGTGTGCTCAAATGGTGCTCATTTTTGTGCCCAGGGACCCTTGAAATTTTGAAATTTCCTGGGGGAGGCCCCCCAGACCCCCCGCCATGTGCTTCCGCGCCTAACGGCGCCCACTGTGGGGTGGGAATCCTTAGAATATCCTTAGAATCTGGAAAAATACTGTTTAGCTTCAGCCCTGGATCCGCCCCTGGCATGTGTGCGAATGAAGGGCTTCTGTGCTATATCACTATGGTAACGATAGATTAAAAAGGGGATGAGAAGCAATAGACGATGTGTAACAAAGAAAGTGTAGGCGAGGTGAAACAAAGATCGCTAGCAGTCCCCCCCCCCAAAGAATCTACGTAGATATTATAAGGTATGGGTTGCTTCCAGGGTATCCAGTTTTTCCGAATGGGCGGTATATTAGTAATTTTCCGTGTCATCGCGTTCTTAAATTTATCACTGCTCATGAAAACTGGTGGAAATGGGTAATAACAACTGGTGGAAAGAGTAAAGTAGATTTTGTGCTGGTACACAGAGCACCTATAGCAGGACCCATCAGTTCGTTTTCTTCACTCAGAATATAGAAGTAATATAATAGACTTGTGATCTTACCAATCTGCTCAGTAATTCTGAAAAGACACTGCCACTGAAAACCTATAGAATCATTTATGGCGATTGTGTTTATGTTATTGATACATAAATTATAATAAATTGTACGTTGCAAATTTCTCATCACGGTTACTTCCTACTATATGTTGCTGACTTAACTACGCCTATTATGAAGATATGGAAGTCAGCCCGTACGGAAATGTACATAAGTTATCATACGATTCTATACGTGCGTTGAATATAGTTGGTTTCGAAGCGATGCATTAAGAAATACAACAGCGGCATCATATGAACAGCACACACGTATGCCAGATCACAGGGATAAGAGCTTTTAGGCAATGCGTGGGAGTATACTGAAGACAGGTGTATATACTGTCGACCTGCAGGCATACCATATATATATATATTGCTGACTTTATACGAATTCTGACATTGTTTTTGCATTCTCATTATATGTATAGCAATGCTGATGATATAATTAATTCCGCAAACTAATACAGTTCTAGATGTCCCTGCTATATTAATCATTTGCGTTACTCAAAAGAATGCGTTATATTATTGGAGAAGTTGGCGACTTATAGCGTGAAAAACTTCGCGGGTTGTTATCGACTTCTATTTGCTTAATAAAGATGCGTTGCTACGGACTCATATACGGACTCATATACGGATTCATATACGTGCGCCCACGTGAGTTATTTTACTCAAGTAAAATGACGCATGAGTCATTTACTCACGTGTGCGGCGGATTTTCGTTGAGTAATTTGACGCATGCGTCATTTTACTCACGTTTGCGGCGGATTTTCGTTTAGTAATTTGACTCATGCGTCATTTTACTTGAGTAAATAACTCACGTGTGCGCCTGGGCTAGTAGCGCTTGCTAGTAGTACTAGTGCGCGGAATTATGACGCGGACTTTGTGACATATTATGCCAATAAAAATTAATAAGCAAAAGACTCGACTTTAACAGACATGATGCTGAGTGTTGGTCGAAGACGCGCCTATCCCAAACTGCGTGAAAACAAACGCTGCACGAAATCGATAAACAAATGAATAGGAATTTCGGTGAATTCTTTTTATCTGTGATTGAATTGATGAGATAAAGATCCTAGTCTTTTTATCACGCCTCTGTATCGATTCTCGCGTAGACACTTTTGTAAAATTTCTGTCTGTGCGAATTTACGTCACCGTATCTCGACGTCAGTGATCATGTCTTAATCATTTCCGTGCGGCGAAAATTTTATAAAATGAGCCAGCAGCTCATTCATAGAGACAACTTATAATCATTCATGAGTGGAGCGGTACTTGATCACAGGGCACTTCTCAAAGAATGGTTGGCTTTTGTATACCTATGCGATTTCCCTGCGCTTGCTTTCGTTTCTGTGTGTAGAAACCGTAATCGAATTTCTACAAATTCGAGATATACATTGAAAATCTGGCTGGCATCGAAGTATTTCTGAATGCCAATGCAGAATATTTGTCGCGTGGGCTCGTGCGTGCGTGCATGCATGAGCAGACGTGCGTGCTAGTGTGCGTATGTTGAAGGCGTGCAGCAGCGCATCCAAATTTTTTTTT
>NW_014577196.1:164500-172000 GCF_000485595.1 Priapulus caudatus | reverse complement strand
TAGTAGTAGTAGTAGTAGTAGTAGTAGTAGTAGTAGTAGTAGTAGTAGTAGTAGTAGTAGTAGTAGTATAGTAGACCAAAGCGATTCATATCAAATAGGCGTGAATATGGTTATAATTTTTACGAAATGTATGTAGCTGAGTGATAAATTGAAGACGAATTGACTGCAGGATACATCAAGCAGAATAAATTGCTTCATAGAGTTACGTTTGCACAAACGAGTGAGGCATACTGGGTGTAAAGTATCAGCGCAGGCTTCGGGCCAAATGACGACCGACTCGTAAAAATTTGCTTTAAACTCTTTATTGTTTTTACGAAATGAATCTCATCAGAACGATAGTAACGAGACCTGGCGTGATAACTGTGTGCTAACGGGATGCTCAAGAGGCATCTCAATGTAAGAAAGTAGTTGTCACTTAATTTTCTCACCTTGTGGCTACAGCCGAGAAAACGTTTTACCTCAGTGTTTAGACGTTTTAATATTGTGACTGCTTTATTTATAGAAATATATATATATATAATGTGCGTGCGAAAGTTTGTTGCTCTTATATGGTAATAGGCGAACTGTCTCTCGTTTTCATTGCAGGCGTAACTCGAGATGTAAAAGAACAGGACATTTTACATTCGACGAGCGTCACCGCCACTGTAAATCCACGTGCAGCTCCCGAGTGATACACAAGTACCTATACGCGCTCGCATTATTAATACTCAAGACGTAAATAGTAGTCGAACGTGACATCAGCGTCGATTGTTAACGGCGAAGGCTGCCGAGAGCACCACTTGTTCTCCGCGTAGAGCGTAAGAGCTCATCGTGCAGCACACAGGCACTTGGAGCATTGCAATAAAATATAATGCTAAATAAATACGAAATCTATTTAGTACACATAGCATATATATATAATATAGCATATAGCATATAACATATAACTATATATTTATGTGTCAGTGTGCAGCGGCAGCCATGGCGGCAGCCAGCGTTTGTTGCAGATGAACATTTGGACGGCATTTGCAGGAAATTGTCGGCAATAATAGGTGAAAAAGAGTATAGAAACATTAAGACTTTGGTAGTAAATAGATTTCGTATTTATTTAGCATTATATTTTATTGAAACGCTCCAAGTGCCTGTGGTGCAGCACTGTCTCCAGCAAACTTCCGTCTGCACGCCAAGTTGCTGCCTCCAAGTCTCCCTCGGCACCGATGCGATCTGACATTGCAAGCTGGCACACGTAGCCAGCCATAAGTGGCACTCAGGCCGATGTGCATGTCTGGTGTCAGTAATTCTTTTATTTAGACTGAAGATGTACGAGGCAGCGAGTTAGATTGAGGCTGACGTCGCCGTTAGAGTGATTTAGGGTCATAGTGTGCTGTGGTGGTATTTTAGCCAGTGTGAACCTCGTGGTCAGTTTCTGCGTGTTAGGTGTCTCTAACCACTAGTTAAACTGATGCTGAGTTCTTTACACCCGTGATTATAGGACTGAAGTTCTAATGGGCACGAACCAGTACTGAAGCAAACAACCAGATGGCAACACAGGCCAAGTCAAATCGACGTTGTAGTCTTGGACAATTTTCCGGTGGCTCGGCGCTGCTGGACGCCATCACAAAAGGCAAGATACACCTAGCCCGTTTCATTCTAGACGCAGTGGACGCCAACTTGGTCAATACCAAAGACTTCCAGGGCAAGACCCCATTAATTCGCACAGTCTATATCAAGGTTAGTTCCTGAGTTACTCACATATAGTTATTAAGTAAAACATTTTCAATCCGATCTATCTAGTTTCTTGTAAAGAGATGCGAAATATATACCGGAGGTTCCGGAAAAATAGAGAAACATTGTCACATCCTGATATTTATTGTCGTTTCATAGATGTTAATGATATACCCTATAAATTTCCTAAATTGACGTTTTTCTCACGCATACGCGATTCTGTTCTAAAAATGTTTCAATACAGGATTCAGTAATATTTACAATACAAACGACGATAACGACGACCAGAAATCCTACACCTGTTTCTAACGATTGACCTGCATGTTCGAACTTATATATCATTATACTCCTATATATTTCAAAGATTATCACCGACGTTCGAAACGAAACCACAAACACTGGACCCCAATGCACTCATAGTCATTATTTTATTAAATGAAATACAAACAAAGAATATGTACGTCATCCATTCTAATTAATGTATCTCTCTTGACCTGGCGAGCGCTCTTCTCTCTCTCGTCTCTCACGGACTCCGTTCGTCTCAGTCTCTCTCGTCTCTCTCTCTCTCTGCTCTTATTCTGTGTTTCTCTCTTTCTCTCTATCTCTCTATCTGTGTCTTTCTTTTGCTCGTAATTCTCAGCCGCACGCTCACTGCATGGCTACTGCAGTGGCTAACTGGATTGTATATATAACAAATAATCGCATAAATGCACTCTTTTCCCGGCCTCGGCTATATATTGTTCATGTGCTGTAACTGAATTGTATATATAACACATAATAGTTTATGTGCAGGCATAGCAGCAGTAAATAATAAAACGATACTGCCAATAAATTCGCCAGTGAGAAGAGTAAAACGCAGAGAAAGTGTTCCTTTCTACAAATTCTTTTAATTAAATTGCAATTAATATCGTTTTTGGAACAGAATGACAGTACACGATGTAATCAATCTAAACAAAATACTTTTAAGAGTAAAATATATACTTAAAATAATGAAAGTCTTACATGAAAGTAATATACGTGACATATAAATCTTGGCCATTCGACATTTAGTTTCGGACGCTGAGGCTGTACTGTGCAATGTGTGACTTGCATATATATCAGAAGTAGATAATAGGAACCTATTAGGGTCCTAATAGGGTCCTATGGAGTCCTAGGGTCCTATGGGGTCCTATATAGAGACCTAATATGGACCTATAATAGGGTCCCTATTATCTACTTCTGATATATATGCCTATATGTAGATTCACTCCAGGTCCATTCCTCTCGGTGTTTCATCTTTGTAAAAGTATATATTTCATGGTGGAAAGAATAACTTACAGTACGATATAGCAGGACGATTATCGACGCCGCACTATGTAGCGCTATAAAGCATCCCCTATGTCAGGAAGTAATTTGTAACGCAATAAGATTAATAAGATCGACGGAAGATATTAAACCATATACAAATAATGCGAGTGCATAGAAATTCCAAATGTCATGTACACACACACACACACACACACACACACACACACACACACACCACACACACACACACACACACACACACACACAACACACCGCCACGCACGCGCACGCACGCACGCACGCACGCACACGACTACACACACACACACAACACACACACACACACACACACACAAACACGCTCTTCTTTCATTCTTTTCATCTTTTTTTTTCTCCCATTCGTTGATTTCCTCTCCCCCCGACCTTCCCCTCTCTCTCGTGTTCTATTACTACACATATTCTAGTTCATGGATATAATATACATATATATATAATATATATATATATATATATATATATATATATATATATATGTGTGTGTATATATATATATAGCCATAATATAGATTGAGACTAATTTAGCTTGCGACTCCGTCTGCCATATCATTACTTACTGAAATAATTACGGAGGTAAGTGTGGACGAGCAAGTAAACTTTAGCCACAAAGATTATGCGCCAATAGAGGGGCTCGTCTTGCCAAGAGAAGCTGCACATAGAGAATGTAGCCAAACCGTACGCAAAGGTCAAACTGATTACGCATGATTTCAGGTAGGTGTGCTCGTCCATACAGCGCTATTTCGCCGTCGGGTGCACACGCATTCCTGGTGACACATCGTTGTCTTAATAACGTACGACTAATAGAGGCTAGCTCCATCGACGGGACAGCTGATTATTCTTCACGTCCACGCACGTATCGTTGCCATCGGCGACTTTATTATTATATCTGTACCGCAGTCGTCTCTGGAAATCATGAGGGATGAGAATACCACACACCATCCGCGCTGCAAAAATTAATTGCCAATCCGCATCTCTCTCTCTCTCTCTCTCTCTCTCTCTCTCTCTCTCTCTCTCTCTCTATATATATATATATATATATATATATATATATATATATTACAGTATATATATATATATATATACAGTATATATATATAGTATGTGTGTGTGTGTGTGTGTGTGTTGTGTGTGTGTGTGTGTGTGTGTGTGTGTGCTAGTGTGTGTGTGTGTGTGTGTGTGTGTTGCGTGTGTGCGCGCGCCCGCAGGCGCACGTATGCGTGTGCGTGTGCGTGTGCGTGCGCGTGCCGTGCGTAATGTGTGAGTGTGTGTGTGTGCTGTGGTGTGTGTGTGTGTGTGTGTGTGTGTGTGTGTGTGTGTGTGTGTGTGTTGTGCGATGGCGCGCGCACACGTGTGTTGGAGACTCGACTTTAACAGACATGATGCTGAGTGTTGGTCGAAGACGCCGCCTATCCACAACTGGTGAAAACAAACGCTGCACGAAATCGATAACAAATGAATAGGAATTTCGGTGGAATTCTTTTTATCTGTGATTGAATTGATGAGATAAAGATCCTAGTCTTTTTATCAGCGCTCTGTATCGCGATTCTCGCGTAGACACTTTTGTAAAATTTCTGTCTGTGCGAATTTACGTCACCGTATCTCGACGTCAGTGATCATGTCTTAATCATTTCCGTGCGGGAAAATTTTATAAAATGAGCAGCTCATTCATAGAGACAACTTATAATCATTCATGAGTGGAGCGGTAACTTGATCACAGGCACTTCTCAAAGAATGGTTGGCTTTTTATACCTATGCGATTTCCCTGCGCTTGCTTTCGTTTCTGTGTGTAGAAACCGTAATCGAATTTCTACAAATTCGAGATATACATTGAAATCTGCTGGCATCGAAGTATTATGAATGCCAATGCAGAAATATTGTCGCGTGGGCTCGTGCGTGCGTGCATGCATGAGCAGACGTGCGTGGACTAGTGTGCGTATGTGTGAAGGCGTGCAGCAGCGCATCCAAATATTTTTTTTAAAGTAGTTACGATGATAATGCTTATATACACTATGCTTGGCTTCATTCAGCACCAGTCGGGTGCCTTTAATGCATCACCGCCTATACAGGACATACTCGCTAATTATGTCGCTATTCTGCTTTTCCCTCTTTCGCCTTTCTCATCCTCCGTAATTATTTTCTCTCTCTCGCTCTCTCTCTCTCTCTCTCTCTCTCTCTCTTCTCTCTCTCTCTCTCTCTCGTTACATTCTGTATTACCTTCTTTTTCTTATCTTCTACTCTGTCGTGTCTTTTCTTTTGCTCGTATTCTCAGGCGCCCCGCACGCTACTTGCATGTGTCGGAGTGGCTTAACTGATTGTATTATATTACAATATATGCATTAATGCATCTTTTTCCGCTCGCTATATATTGTTCATGTGCTTGTTGATGGATCTGCTTTGATATTTAAACATAGCATAGTCATCATCCCAACTTCTACATCGCTCCATAATACTACATAGATAAATCTCTCATCGTCTTACCCGTGACGGTTCTACTCTCTCTCTTCTACTCCTCTCTTATCTCATACGATCCATCTCATCTCCTCATCTGTACTAATTTACTTATATAACCACAAAAAAAAATTAGGTTTATGTGCGGCTGAAGCAGTAAATAATCATAATCCTTACCTGCTCATAATTCGTTCTCATTGATCAAGCGCTATACGCAGAAAGTAGTTTTTTCTTCCTCTACAAATTATTTTACTTTACTAATATTGTCCCTTAAAGTATTCTTATGATGCGAACATCGCTCACTCATCCACGATTTGTTCAATATTCTTCAATCTATCTTCTCTTAATCTAGTGTTTACTATGTGACTTTTAGTCAATATGCATATCGTCTTACGATACAAGTTATACCACTCTACGTGTACATTAACCCTCTTTCCGGCTATCTTCCGGTACATCCTTTAGTTTCGTTCTCGTGACGGCTCCTTGTATCTTGTTTTTTGCAGATGTGCTTCATTCTTGCCTTATACTCTGTTGCTATCGATATTCAAAAAGAAGAGAATCTCTAATAGATAGTGGGTTCCTATAGTTAGCTTATATTAATAATTTGTTCTGAGATGGTGATCGTGTTAGTTCCGGATTATCTTTCCATGATAATACTATATTATGGCATGACATTGTCCTTTAATCATAATGAGAAACTAATATTGAAATCTGATGATATTCTGGGTCGTACTCCGACCTATTAGCCATAATACTTTATATTATCATTTATATACAATCTATAGATATATGTTTGTACCTAATTTTTACAGTTATTTCACACATTGTCTGAATATATCTCTATATGTTAATTCCTCAGGGTCCATTCTCTCGCTGTTTCATCTTGTGTAAGTTATTTTCATGGTGGAAAATGAAATTACGCTCACGGGTAAGAGGGCTTAACCATAGTGCAGAGCTGGAACGATTATCGACCCCGAGGAGTATAGGGTATAAGCCCCGCAAATATAACCGATCATATCAAGAGAAGTTTGATGTGAACTCAAAGTAAGGTTAATGAGAGATATCGACGGAAGAGAGATATTAACACATTATTCAAAAAGCGCGCATAGAGATGTCAAACAAGTGTATGTAAACACCAAAACACACACACAACACACCACATCCACACACAACAACCACACAGACACAAACAGACGAACGCACACGCACCGCAGCACGCACGACAGCCACACAAACTACACACACACACACACCGACAACACGATCTTCTTTCATTCTTTTCATTCTTAATTTTTTTTTCTCCCTTCGTTGATTTGCTCTCCACCGAGATCGAATTCCCCTCTCTATCGTTTCATATTACTTCAGTAGTTCTGTTATGAGGATTTTAGTGTATTGTATGTACTATATCATTATATATATATATATATACTTATATATGTGTATGTATCATATATTTGATTATATATATAATATATATATTAGTAGTATATATTATATATATATGTGGATGTTGTATTATATTATATATAGCATATATAGGGTTGAGAGTAATTTAGCTTCGACTCGTCTGATATAATTAGCTTACTGAAATAATTAGCCGCAAGGTATAGTGATGTGGTACGGCAAGTAACATTTAGCACAACATTAATCCCGACAGCCGAATAGAGGGGTTGTTCATTGCCAGAGAGCTGGCACATAGAGAATTAGCCAACTTACGCAAAGGTCAAATGATTACGCCATGATTTCATGTAGGTATTGTGTCGTCCATATTATGTTCGCTCGCGGGAGTTCACGCATTCCTGCTTTTTTTTTAATCTTGTATATAAGTAGATAGTATGAGAGCTACTCATCGACGACCCAGTGATTTTCTCGGCACGCACGTATCGTTGCCAATCGCGATTTTATTATTATTATCTGTACCGCAGTCGTCTCTGGCTCATGTAGATGGAATACCAGCAAAGCCTCCGCGCTGGAAAATATGTAATTGCCGATACCGCATCTCTC
>NW_014577196.1:155812-164475 GCF_000485595.1 Priapulus caudatus | reverse complement strand
CCGCGTGCGGCTCTGTGCGTGCGTGGATGCATGAGGGCAGACGTCGTGGACTAGCTGTGCGATGTGTGAAGGCGTGCAGCAGCGCATCCAAATATTTTTTTTAAGTAGTTACGCTTGATAAGTAGAAATGCTTATATACACTATGCTTGGCTTCATTCAGCCACCAGTCGGGTGTCCTTAATGCATCACCGCCTATACAGGACATACTCGCTCATTATGTCGCATCTGCTGTTTCCCTCTTTCGCCTTTCTCATCCTCCAATTATTTTCTCTCTCTCGCGCTCCTCTCTCTCTCTCTCTCTCTCTCCTCTCTCTCTCTCTCTCTCTCTCTCTCTCGTTTACATTCAGTTTCTCGTCTCTTTCTCTTATCTCTCTATCTGTGTCTTTCTTTTGCTCGTAATTCTCAGCCGCACGCTCACTGCATGGCTACTGCAGTGGCTAACGTGATTGTTATATATAACAAATAATCGCATAAATGCACTCTTTTCCGCCCTCGGCTATATATTGTTCATGTTGCTGTGACTGGATTGTATATATAACACATAATAGTATGTGCAGCATAGCAGCAGTAAAATATAAACGATAACTGCCAATAAATTCGCCATGAGAAGAGTAAAACGCAGAGAAAGTGTTCCTTTCTACAAATTCTTTTAATTAAATTGCACATTAATATCGTTTTTGGAAACAGAATGACATACACGATGTAATCAATCTAAAACAAATACTTTTAAAGAGTAAAATATATACTTAAAATAATGAAAGTCTTACATGAAAGTAATATACGTGACATATAAATCTTTGCCATTCGACATTTAGTTTCGGACGCTGATGCTGTACTGTGCAATGGTGACTTGCATACATATCAGAAGTAGATAATAGGAATCCTATTAGGGTCCTAATAGGGTCCTATGGAGCCTAGGGTCCTATGGGTCCTAAATAAGAGACCTAATATGGAACCATAATAGGTCCCTATTATCATATTCTGATATATATGCCTATATGTAGATTCACTCCAGGTCCATTCCTCTCGGTGTTTCATCTTTGTAAAAGTATATATTTTCATGGTGGAAAGAATAACTTACAGTACGATATACAGGACGATTATCGACCGCCACTATGTAGCGCCTATAAACAATGCATCCCTATGTCAGCGAAAGTAATTTGTAACGAGTAAGATTAATAAGATCGACGGAAGATATTAAACCATATACAAATAATGCGAAGCGCATAGAAATTCAAATGTCATGTACACACACACACACACACACACACACACACACACACACACACACACACACACACACACACACACACACACACACGACAGCACGACGCACGCACGCCACGCACGCACACACACACACACACACACACACACACACACCACACACAAACACGCTCTTCTTTCAATCTTTTCATCTTTTTTTTTCTCCCATTCGTTGATTTCCTCTCCCCCCGACCTTCCCCTCTCTCTCTGTTTCTATTACTACACATATTCTGGTCATGGATATATATATGTATCTGTTAGTGTATTATATATATATTATAATATATATATATATATATATATATGTGTATGTAATATAGTGTGTATATATATATATAACTACATATATATATATATATATATATGTGTGTATGTATATATATGTGTTTATATATATAGCCATAATATAGATTGAGACTAATTTAGCTTGCGACTCCGTCTGCATATCATTACTTACTGAAATAATTACGGCAGGTAAGTGTGGACGAGCAAGTAAACATTTAGCACAAAGATAATGCGCCAATAGAGGGGCTCGTCTTGCAAGAGAAGTCTGCACATAGAGAAATGTAGCCAAACGTACGCAAAGGTCAAACTGATTACGCATGATTTCAGGTAGGTGTGCTCGTCCATACAGCGGCTATTTCGCTCGGGTGCACACGCATTCCTGGGTGACATCGTTGTCTTAATAACGTACGACTAATGAGAGCTAGCACCATCGACGGGACAGTGATTATTCTTCACGTCCACGCACGTATCGTTGCCAATCGCGACTTTTATTATTATATCTGTACCGCAGTCGTCTCTGGAAATCATGAGGGATGAGAATACCACACACCATCCGCGCTGCACAAATTAATTGCCAATCCGCATCTCCGCTCTCTCTCTCTCTCTCTCTCTCTCTCTCTCTATATATATATATTATATATATAATATATATATATATATGATATATATACAGTATATATATATATACATATATAGATAATATATACACTATAGATATACATATAATTATCTATTAGATATATATTATATGGTGTGCTGTGTGTGATCGATGTCGTGTTGTGTTGTGTGTGTGTGTGTGTGGTGTGTGTGTGTGTGTGTGTGTGTGTGCTAGTGTGTGTGTGTGTGTTGTGTGCGTGCGTGTGTGTGTGTGTTGTGCGCGCGCGCGCGCACCGTATGCGTGTGCGTTGTACGTGTGCGTGCGCTGTCGTTATGTGTGTGTGTGTGGTGGTGTTGTGTGTGTGTGTGTGGTGTGTGCGTGCCGCCTGCTGCGTGTGTTGTGTGTGTGTGGAGAGAATAAAAACAAAATATAAACTGTGTGTGAACCATATAGTGTGTTAGGTTAGGGTGGGGCATACTGGGTGTAAAGTATCAGCGCAGGCTTCGGCGCAAATGACGACCGACTCGTAAAAATTTGCTTTTAAACTCTTTATTGTTTTTACGAAATGAATCTCATCAGAACGATTAGTAACGAGACTGGCGTGATAACTGTGTGCTAACGGATGCTCAAGAGGCATCTCAATGAAGAAAGTAGTTGTCTCACCTTAATTTTCTCACCTTTGGCTACAGCCGAGAAAACGTTTACCTCAGTGTTTAGACGTTTTAATATTGTGACTGCTTTATTTATAGAAATATATATATATATATATAATGTCGCGTGCGAAAGTTTGTTGCTCTTATATGGTAATAGGCGAACTGTCTCTCGTTTTCATTGCGAGGCGTAACTCGAGATGTGAAAGAAAAACAGGACATTTTTACAATTCGACTAGCGTCACCGCCACTGTAAATCCACGTGACAGCTCCCGATGATACACAAGTACCTATACGCGCTCGCATTATTAATACTCAAGACGTAAATTAGTAGTCGAAATGACATCAGCGTCGATGTGTAACGGCGAAGGCTGCCGAGAGCACCACTTGTTCTCCGCGTAAGAGCGTAAGATCTCATCGTGCAGCACACAGGCACTTGGAGAGTTGCAATAAATAGGCATATAGCATATAGTATAATGCAGCATATAGCATATACATATAACTATATGTTTATGTGTCAGTGTGCGCGCAGCCTTGGCGCAGCCAGCGTATTGTTGCAGATGAGCACTGGACGGCATTGCAGGAAATTGTCGGCAATAATACGGTGAAAAAGAGTATAGAAACATTAAGACTTTGGTAGTAAATAGATTTTCGTATTTATTTAGCATTATATTTTATTGAAACGCTCCAAGTGCCTGTGGTTGCAGCACTGTCTCAGCAAACTTCCGTCTGCACGCCAAGTGCTGCCTCAACTCTCCTCGGCACCGATGCCGATCTGACATTGCAAGCTGGCACACGTAGCCAGCCATAAGTGGCACTCAGGCCGATGTGGCATGTCTGGTGCTCAGTAATTCTTTTATTTAGACTGAGACGATGTCCGAGCCAGCGAGTTAGATTGAGGCCGACGTCGCCGTTTAGAGTGATTTAGGGTCATAGTGTGCTGTGGTGGTATTTTAGCCAGTGTGAACCTCGTGGCGTCATCTGCGTGTTAGGTGTCCCTAACACTAGTTTTAAACTGATGCTGAGTTCTTTACACCCGTGATTATAGGACTGAAGTTCTAATGGGCACGAACCAGACTGAAGCAAACAACCAGATGGCAACACAGGCCAAGTCAAATCGACGTTGTAGTCTTGGACAATTTTCCGGTGGCGCGCGGCCGCTGCTGGACGCCATCACAAAAGGCGCAAGATACACCTAGCCCGTTTCATTCTAGACGCAGTGGACGCCAACTTGGTCAATACAAAGACTTCCAGGGCAAGACCCCATTAATTCGCACAGTCTATATCAAGGTTAGTTCCTGAGTTACTCACATATTTGTCTAGTTATTAAGTAAAACATTTTCAATCCGATCTATTCTAGTTTCTTTGTAAAGAGATGCGAAATAATATACGGAGGTTCCGGAAAAATAGAGAAACATTGTCACATCCTGATATTTATTGTCGTTTCAATAGATGTTAATTATATACCTATAAATTTCCTAAATTGACGTTTTTCTCACGCATACGCGATTCTGTTCTAAAAATGTTTCAATACAGGATTCAGTAATATTTACAATACAAAACGACGATAACGACGACCAAAATCCTACACCTTTTTCTAACGATTTACCTGCCATGGTTCGAACTATATATCATTATACTCCTATATATTTCAAAGATTATCACCGACGTTCGAAACGCAAACCCACAACACTGGACCCCAATGCACTCCTAGTCATTATTTTATTAAATGAAATACAGACAAAAGAAATGTACGTCATCCATTCTAATTAAACATGTTGAGGCTAACTTGGAAAAATCTATGTTCTTATACGCGGGTTTTTAATGTAATATGAGCCTGCAAATTACCAGCAGGGACAAAACATAATGACGCTGATATGAGTTCTATAGAAGAGACGTGGCTATTTTAATCTGTGGTCTCATATATCGTGGCCTCTGGCCCTACAAGGTAGGCTACACTGCTATAACGTCTGAGCTATCCCGTACGTGAATAGGAAAGCCAGTGGAAATTCCCGAGGCAAGGTTAGAGCATTAATGTCTAGGAGTCGAACTCTAGGCGTTAGAACCATATATACATGTGCGAGAAAATCCGTTGTGCGGGTTTTCCTAGAAAATATCAGTGGTACAGATACATGTAAGCAATGTTCGGACGGATACACCGTTAGAGGTTTTCAGCACACCTAAGTATTACCGAGCACAAGTTGCCGTGTGTATCACAGATTAACGTGCATACTCAAAAACATGTTTACTTTTCACCTTACATACGCATATACACGCACGTACATTTATGCACGTGCGCGAAGGCACGCACGCACCCACACACGTAAACACACCCGTCACAACATTTCATCAGGAGAACATAGAATCGCTCTTCTTACCTTCTGATCTCGTGATGATGGGACAAGCTGCATATGAGTGCCTTCCTTTGTAATAGTGGGGCAATCAGCTGGATCGACGTCTGCATCGCGTAGGTGCCTATTGTTGGCTTCACGAGATTCTGAGATTACGTGTGTGCATGCTGTGCCTCTCGGCGAGACGTTGAAAACTAACCGAGCTCGCCTAACTGCGACGCTTGTATAGAAAACGAGGTGGCCATCGCCGCTAACATGAGCAGTATCACTTGTACGTTATTACCATTCATTGTCACAAGCTCCGCATTGACTCCTTGTCACAAGAATCCGCTCGCATGTGAAACCTTGAATTCGGTTTTTGTGCGTTATACGCCTCCTAATCAACGCCTGCCAGCCATCGCATGCAGACGTTTGATAAAACGTCTTAACACAAAAACACGATTTCGAAATAAATGCTTATTAAGGGCTTAAGCTTATATACGATGTGTTTACACAGACCTTTTTTTTTAATTCGCACTGCGGGCAGTGTTGTAGCACGCAGAGAATAATTCGTATTGCGCAGTGTAACGTGAATAACTTGAAGCGTGTAACGACGTCGTAGGCGGCAATTAACGTGAAAAACTCCAGCGAGTGACATTTGTCACGTCAACGTTTCATAGAAAACGTAGTCGGCGAGGGGGCGGGGGCGAGTGAAGGAGACATTTGTGACTAGGCTAGAACATACATTCGAATTGAATTATTTCTACCGCGGTAAATATATATAAGTATTTCTGAGTGCGATGGCCAACCATATCACGAGTGCGAAGCGAGAAGGCGTACGTAAGCGCCGCTGAGACGCTCACGATGATAGAACACACGTTCGGGTATGCAGGAGTGCAAAGCGAGAAGACGTATTATATACGTATTATATATACTTCATATATTATATACGTATTATATACGTGATCGCCGCTGACGATGTATTCTTGCAGGAGACCAAGTCTCGGCTGAAGGCGGTCGAACTGCTGCTGAGTAAAGGCGCTGAGGTGAACGCGCAGGACGACCGCGGTCGTACGGTGCTCATGTACGCCGTCGAGCACGGAGCCAACGACGTGCTGCGCATGCTGGTGAAGAACAACATCGATCCGGACATAGCCGATACCGACGGTAAGAACCCGGAGTGTCAGAAAAACATCGTGCATGGTTACGGCACCGCGAGAGTAAAATATCACAACCCGGAGATCCGCTGTCAGAAAAACATACATCGTACACAGCTACGACACCGCAAGAGTAAAATGTCACAACCCTTTTGAAGTGAAATGTCGTATCAATATAATCAGGAGCGTCATAGTATGGATTCATATTAATATAGATCTATATTACGACACTCATGATATTATTGCATTATTATACTGATGGATGAAGTCGGTGAGAAACCGCAGACCCGTTGTCGAAAAACATCGTGCATACGATTTTGCGTTAGTACGATTGCCACACCAGATCGAGTCACCACGACAGTTACGACGCCGCAAGAGTAAAATGTCACAACCTTCTGAAGTGAAGTGTCGTACCAATATTATCAGTCATAGTGTGGATTCATATTAATATAGATCTATAATATGACACTCCTGATATTATGGCATTATTAGAATGATGGTGTTAACTATTTATGACGTTTATGATAATCCCCCCCCACCCAGTCTTAAAGCTGCTAACCGCCAATACCCTTTCCAATAACCGGGAAATTTTGCGCATTCCCCTAATATAACCATTCGTAGTGTAATTTACTATTATTATTATTATAAGCTGCTGCCCGCCAGTAACCGCCAATAACCGGGAAATTTCGCTCGTTCTCTTAACCATTCATCGGTGTAATTCACTATTATTAATAAAGTAGTCATCCTTTCAGTAGCACGCATCATTTGAGATGCATGTTTGCTTTGTAAATAGGAAAAACAGTACGCAAGGTCAAGAAGATTAGGACGGGTTGTTTGAAAGCCGAATTAAAAAGTACTGTATGAAACACAATAATGGTTGACAGCGGAAAAATCGATATAGTTTAATATGCTTAAAACCGCTGAGAGGGGTTTACGAATGCCGGATAGCTGGCGAATATTTCAACACTGTGAGAGTATTCTAGAAGGATTCATCGATTTATCCTAACTCGAAATTCTAACACTGATTCCAGCCTCGAATCATTCGTATGCTGTAGAGACTTCATATCGCCCTTACCGCATTCTTTTGCGGAAACCGCGGACCTAGAATTTCAGGGGGCGGGTCGGTATAGGCGGAGAAAATGAAATATTTTCGCAATTTGCGGCACAAGTAAGCAACTTCTAGGTTCTAGCTGGTTTCAATTAAAAGGGGCAGTCGGTTTACGTGGGAAAAAGTAATTCGTTCAACGATTGCCCGGGGGACATATGGCATGAGTGTGTTATAAGCCGCGTTCGGGGTTGTTGGCGTGAAAATAATGACAATCTTGGATACTTGGAACGTGAGGAGATATTATTCGCTGTGCGGCCGGGTATTTTCACATTAATCTTCGCCTGACGGCAGAAATTCCTTCCTTTAGAAATATGATTACGAAATAAACGACGTCACATGCTAGCCTTGTTTACGTGCACGTTTATTAGATATTTGGATATAACAGAATTTCGAACAGGCAAGACGACCCTGGGGCAGCATAATTGTATATCTGCCTACACGGAGCTCCGGAAGCAAAGAAGGTACACGACGGGAATAGAAGTAATATCTTGGCGATGAGATAACAATATGGATGAGTACCACAAAATACACAAAAAATAGTCGTGAACACGAAATATTGCCTTCCTTATACATATATAAGTTATCGCGAATTAAAAAAAAACTGTTATAGGAATGACAGCCTTAACCCAGGCGCAGTTTTCAAGAATTAAATTATCTATATCAACTTTTTATCGGGGATCATATTTGTAAACAGAATTTCTAATCAATGAAAATGTGGTTAAAGTAGTTACAATCCCCAAAAGAATATTTGAGCTATTTGATCTATTGTACGGGCATCATGTGCTCGCTATTGAAGTTTTATCAGTCGCGAGAATATGTTTATAGCACCCTAAACTGCAAAATGGGGGAGGGGCAAAATGCAGCCATTTAACCACAAATATAACTAGACAGAGGGCACTCACGGAGAGTGCATACCTCCGCCAGAATGTAACATGTATGTGTTACGAGCTGGCTCGCCGCTCGCTGCTGGCTGCTGCTGACTGGCTCGCCTGCTGCTGACTCGCCGCTCGCTGGTGGCGGCTGCTGACTCGCCGCTCGCTGGTGGTTGCTGCTGACTCACTCACCTGCTGCTGACTCGCCGCTCGCTGGTGGCGGCTGCTGACTCGCCGCTCGCTGGTGGTTGCTGCTGACTCACTCGCCTGCTGCTGACTCGCTGCTCGCTGACTCGACGCGCTATCGATCGCGCCGCGCGGACTGGACACACACACACACACACACACACACACACACACACACACACACACACGACCGATTACATTACCTCCCCTG
>NW_014577196.1:152680-155802 GCF_000485595.1 Priapulus caudatus | reverse complement strand
CACACACACACACACACACACACACACACACACACACACACACACACACACACACACACACACGCGCGCGCGCGCGCGCGCGCGCGAGACCGATTACATTACCTCCCCTCCACTCCGTTAACTCCGTGGGCAGAGGTAATAATAAAACTGTAACTGCTGTTTCATTGTCTAAAGCTCGTTAGAAAAATTGGTAGTTCTATTGAAGGAAGCACGGTCACTTTACCTGTGACATTTGACGACTTGCAGTTAATACCACCCGCTCCCATACGCCGTATTATGGTTTACCGCCGGAAATAACAGCAACATATGACGGCAACGCCTTTGAACATTATAGCAGAATACCCATTAAATTGTATGCAACGTTCTCCGTACTGTTCGTAATATCGTAGGAGGTTGCAGCAACATTTTAAGGACTTACAATAAGCAAAATGGCTCGCATTCACGCGCAGTATTAACTCTAAGCAATTAATAGCATCATCCGACATCATTCATCATTCGTCACTAGTCATCATTTATCAGTTTGCAGGCAACATCGCGCTTATCGTAGGAGATAGCAGCAACATTTTGAGAACTTCCAAGCAGGATGCAAATGCAATGCAAACAATGCAAGATGGCTCACATCCGCGCGCATGCAGTGTTGCAATTTTACATTACGTTATATATTATTGTTGTTATGTTATAGCTCTAGGGGCAATTAATAGCATCATCTGACCAGGAGTAAATAATAATAGATCTATTATTAGATCTATTATTATTCACTTCTGATCTGACATCACTTTGCAGGCAACACGGCGCTCATCCACGCCGCGATCACGGCCAACGACGAAGCGATCGAGATGTTACTGAAGTCCTTCCGTCGGCTGGGTCTCGTCGTCGACCACGAGAACGCCGACGGCATGACGGCGCTGCTCGTCGCCGCCAAGAGCGGACACGTCGAGTGTGCGACGCTGCTCGCCCAGGAGGGCAAGGCGTCCGTGTCGAAGCGCGATCGGCATCGCATGATGAACGCCGAGGAGTGGGCGCGCGAGAAGGGCTGCTCGACGCCCGAGCTGCTGCCTTTCTCCGCCTGCCCGAACAAGGCGCGCATCCGCAACGGCAAGTTCTACGCGCGCAGCGGCGCCGCCCGCCTCGACCTCGATCTCGCCGAGATGTACGGCCACTCGATGGACGATAGCACCATTGTGGCGCAGGACGACGACGGTGCTGCCGGTGACTCTATGCGGCCGCGCGCGCGCACCCTGCCGAAGCAGATGAGTCTACCGAGCACGTCGGCGCTGACGGAGGCCATCGAAGAAGGCGATGAGAAGACGCTGTACTTCGCCTACAAGCGACAGACGATCGCCGAGGAGGTCGGCGGAGGGACGTCGCCGACGACCACAGAGAAGAGCGTCGACACGTGCAGTCACATCCACGTCAGTGTTGACTGCTCGCATCATCAGCACGATTTCTGCTGTTTCAACAGCAGCAGCAGCAGCAGCAGCAACGATAGTTGAGATACACGCCCGCAGCGTTAGCCGGCTATATGTACAGTGCCCGTCTCTAGTTACGACAACATTCGTTGCATACACCATGACCTTTCTAAGATCGCTACTTAGTAACGAGAGCTACCTATATACAACATCACACCTTGAACGCACACCTTGGAATCGGTAGCATTCAGGAGCAGCTATGTATCTTATGTCACGCCCTGGCATATACGCAGTGAAAATGATAGACTATCTAATATACTAAGTATGCATTATCAGCCATACATCTAATGAAACACCGTGGCATACGCCTGCGAAGTGGCAAACAGCAGCCATGCATTCAATGTAAAACCTAGATGCACACCATTGAGAGCGTTAGCTTGCAAAAGCACCCGTTCATCTGATCTCAAACCTTACCGTATACGCACACTGGACGCGGTAGCTTGCAGCGGCCAGTATCTACTTTCCAAACATGGCGTACCCCTTCGCTGTGGTAAGGAGTGTCGCGTGCGAGTTTAGTTTTAAGAGGCGACGCATTCTCCGCATAGCCATGTAACGAAACGATGTGCCGTTTACCACGATTTATTGTACGGCCGTTTTTTGTAATTGTGACTCCGTGTTGACTCCGTGTACGGCATTAACTCACTATGAGTGGTTCCACATTTTTCTGTTTCATCTCTCATTATGATGATAATTACATGTGTCGCATCATAATTAAGAAGCGTTAGTTTAAAACATAGTTCTCAAAGCTGTCCGCCTTATATTGCCTCAAATCTTTGTCTAATTAGAATCAGTAATGATTATCAAAATATATTTTAAAAAACATGAAAATCTAGTTATAATGTTGTATTTAGGTTCACCAGCTATCGATTAGAACGAACGAACAAGAGTTCTGTCTAGATATAATCATAATCGGGAGCTTTCGTAGTCCTTCAGAATCCCGAAATCGCCGCGCATTCGCTTTTCATACGAAAAAAATCCCGTAAAATCGTCTATTTTTTAACGTTTACATTCCAGATAACAGTCCCAATATAAACACGACCATAAACAAGTCTGGCGATGAAGAAAGAACGCGGTTTTCGTGCTGGGGGAAGCGCGCGTCGCGTTAAGCATGCACGCCATGCTTTACACTAACCACGTCCCTGATTCGATCAGCTGGCTAACATCTTGACTAAACACTTTGCTCCCCCTATACTACACGCGTGGATGCTTACGGTACGCAGATTGTGTGCGGGATAAATCGAACGCGCGCATCTCGCCAAGCTAGCTTATCTACTATATACACGCGAGGACGAACAGCGTATATCGGCATAATTACTGCTTAAATTGCTGACATGCGCGCGCGCGTGTACCGTATGGGAGAATGCCAGACTGCCAGTCGATTTCAACAACGTGTAGGTCAGGCTATGAAGCCATTTAGCAATGTTTCGACGGAAACTGATCTCGGCTTTGTCGCTGTGAGTATAATTACTCCAGATAATGCGGGCATATCTACCGACGGGTGTGCGACACGCCGTGACATGTGTGGCAGACACGCTGTAGCACGTATAACACAGTGTAGCACGTATAACACAGTGTAGCACGTATAACACAGTGTAGTACGTATAACACAGTGTAGCACGTATAACACAGTGTAGTACGTATAACACAGTGTAG
>NW_014577196.1:145723-152670 GCF_000485595.1 Priapulus caudatus | reverse complement strand
ACACACACACACACACACACACACACACACACACACACACACACACACACACACACACACACACACGCGCGCGCGCGCGCGCGCGAGACCGATTACATTACCTCCCCTCCACTCCGTTAACTCCGTGGGCAGAGGTAATAATAAAACTGTAACTGCTGTTTCATTGTCTAAAGCTCGTTAGAAAAATTGGTAGTTCTATTGAAGGAAGCACGGTCACTTTACCTGTGACATTTGACGACTTGCAGTTAATACCACCCGATCCCATACGCCGTATTATGGTTTACCGCCGGAAATAACAGCAACATATGACGGCAACGCCTTTGAACATTATAGCCGAATACCCATGAAATTGTATGCAACGTTCTCCGTACTGTTCGTAATATCGTAGGAGGTTGCAGCAACATTTTAAGGACTTACAATAAGCAAAATGGCTCGCACTCACGCGCAGTATTAACTCTAAGCAATTAATAGCATCATCCGACATCATTCATCATTCATCACTAGTCATCATTTATCAGTTTGCAGGCAACATCGCGCTTATC
Source organism: Priapulus caudatus (assembly GCF_000485595.1). Taxonomy (NCBI): domain Eukaryota; kingdom Metazoa; phylum Priapulida; class Priapulimorpha; order Priapulimorphida; family Priapulidae; genus Priapulus; species Priapulus caudatus. The sequence continues at coordinate 152,128 of NW_014577196.1, read as the reverse complement.
GTAGGAGATAGCAGCAACATTTTGAGAACTTCCAAGCTGGATGCAAATGCAATGCAAACAATGCAAGATGGCTCACATCCGCGCGCATGCAGTGTTGCAATTTTACATTACGTTATATATTATTGTTGTTATGTTATAGCTCTAGGGGCAATTAATAGCATCATCTGACCAGGAGTAAATAATAATAGATCTATTATTAGATCTATTATTATTCACTTCTGATCTGACATCACTTTGCAGGCAACACGGCGCTCATCCACGCCGCGATCACGGCCAACGACGAAGCGATCGAGATGTTACTGAAGTCCTTCCGTCGGCTGGGTCTCGTCGTCGACCACGAGAACGCCGACGGCATGACGGCGCTGCTCGTCGCCGCCAAGAGCGGACACGTCGAGTGTGCGACGCTGCTCGCCCAGGAGGGCAAGGCGTCCGTGTCGAAGCGCGATCGGCATCGCATGATGAACGCCGAGGAGTGGGCGCGCGAGAAGGGCTGCTCGACGCCCGAGCTGCTGCCTTTCTCCGCCTGCCCGAACAAGGCGCGCATCCGCAACGGCAAGTTCTACGCGCGCAGCGGCGCCGCCCGCCTCGACCTCGATCTCGCCGAGATGTACGGCCACTCGATGGACGATAGCACCATTGTGGCGCAGGACGACGACGGTGCTGCCGGTGACTCTATGCGGCCGCGCGCGCGCACCCTGCCGAAGCAGATGAGTCTACCGAGCACGTCGGCGCTGACGGAGGCCATCGAAGAGGGCGATGAGAAGACGCTGTACTTCGCCTACAAGCGACACACGATCGCCGAGGAGGTCGGCGGAGGGACGTCGCCGACGACCACAGTCAAGAGCGTCGACACGTGCAGTCACATCCACGTCAGTGTTGACTGCTCGCATCATCAGCACGATTTCTGCTGTTTCAACAGCAGCAGCAGCAGCAGCAGCAACGATAGTTGAGATACACGCCCGCAGCGTTAGCCGGCTATATGTACAGTGCCCGTCTCTAGTTACGACAACATTCGTTGCATACACCATGACCTTTCTAAGATCGCTACTTAGTAACGAGAGCTACCTATACAACATCACACCTTGAACGCACACCTTGGAATCGGTAGCATTCAGGAGCAGCTATGTATCTTATGTCACGCCCTGGCATATACGCAGTGAAAATGATAGACTATCTAATATACTAAGTATGCATTATCAGCCATACATCTAATGAAACACCGTGGCATACGCCTACGAAGTGGCAAACAGCAGCCATGCATTCAATGTAAAACCTAGATGCACACCATTGAGAGCGTTAGCTTGCAAAAGCACCCGTTCATCTGATCTCAAACCTTACCGTATACGCACACTGGACGCGGTAGCTTGCAGCGGCCAGTATCTACTTTCCAAACATGGCGTACCCCCTTCGCTGTGGTAGGGAGTGTCGCGTGCGAGTTTAGTTTTAAGAGGCGACGCATTCTCCGCATAGCCATGTAACGAAACTATGTGCCGTTTACCACGATTTATTGTACGGCCGTTTTTTGTAATTGTGACTCCGTGTTGACTCCGTGTACGGCATTAACTCAATTTGAGTGGTTCCACATTTTTCTGTTTCATCTCTCATTATGATGATAATTACATGTGTCGCATCATAATTAAGAAGCGTTAGTTTAAAACATAGTTCTCAAAGCTGTCCGCCTTATATTGCCTCAAATCTTTGTCTAATTAGAATCAGTAATGATTATCAAAATATATTTAAAAAAAACATGAAAATCTAGTTATAATGTTGTATTTAGGTTCACCAGCTATCGATTAGAACGAACGAACAAGAGTTCTGTCTATAGATATAATCATAATCGGGAGCTTTCGTAGTCCTTCAGAATCCCGAAATCGCCGCGCATTCGCTTTTCATACGAAAAAAATCCCGTAAAATCGTCTCTTTTTTAACGTTTACATTCCAGATAACAGTCCCAATATAAACACGACCATAAACAAGTCTGGCGATGAAGAAAGAACGCGGTTTTCGTGCTGGGGGAAGCGCGCGTCGCGTTAGCATGCACGCCATGCTTTACACTAACCACGTCCCTGATTCGATCAGCTGGCTAACATCTTGACTAAACACTTTGCTCCCCCTATACTACACGCGTGGATGCTTACGGTACGCAGATTGTGTGCGGGATAAATCGAACGCGCGCATCTCGCCAAGCTAGCTTATCTACTATATACACGCGAGGACGAACAGCGTATATCGGCATAATTACTGCTTAAATTGCTGACATGCGCGCGCGCGTGTACCGTATGGGAGAATGCCAGACTGCCAGTCGATTTCAACAACGTGTAGGTCAGGCTATGAAGCCATTTAGCAATGTTTCGACGGAAACTGATCTCGGCTTTGTCGCTGTGAGTATAATTACTCCAGATAATGCGGGCATATCTACCGACGGGTGTGCGACACGCCGTGACATGTGTGGCAGACACGCTGTAGCACGTATAACACAGTGTAGCACGTATAACACAGTGTAGCACGTATAACACAGTGTAGCACGAATAACACAGTGTAGCACGTATAACACAGTGTAGCACGTATAACACAGTGTAGCACGTATAACACAGTGTAGCACGTATAACACAGTGTAGCACGTATAACACAGTGTAGCACGTGTAACACAGTGTAGCACGTATAACACAGTGTAGCACGTATAACACAGTGTAGCACATATAACACAGTGTAGCACTTATAACACAGTGTAGCACGTATAACACAGTGTAGCACGTATAACACAGTGTAGTACGTATAACACAGTGTAGCACGTATAACACAGTGTAGTACGTATAACACAGTGTATAGTAAGCTTTGGCACGCGTGAAGCAGTGTGCCATGCTGTGGCACGTATAGCACGATGAACCATGCTGTGACAGGCATATCGCAAAATCACATGTTGTGGCACATATAACACAGTATGGTATGCTGTGGCACGTGTAGCATATAGTAAACCATGCTGTGTCACGCATAACACAATATGGCATACCGTGGCACACATAATACTGCGTGGCATGCTATGACACGTATAACACAGTGTACCATGCTGTGGCGCGTATACGACTGTGAGACATGATGTGGCCCAGCATGGCATGGCGTATTCTGGCGCGTATCACACGGTATGACATGTTGTATTATTTTGAAACGTATAACGCAATATTGCATACTACTGCCCGTATCTATATAATAATTTGAGTAGTGTCGTTCTGTTTGTGCCTGCATAACTTCTAGGCGCGTGCATGAATCCGGCTGAAATTTTCCGTGCTTCATTCCTACGCATCAGGTTCGATTCTAACACTTTGCTTTTTGTTATTTATTGGGTTAAATGTTAAAAAAAAACATATTTAGAGAATCTAATGAAAAACTCCCTGGAAAACATGCACGATTCAGTTCACTTTCGCTAGGTGCGCTGGCTGTAGACTTACAAACACGCAACCACAGGCTAAGGAATACAGTAGTCTGTCACGTAACCTTGCAGTGGATTCGCCAGGGCACACGCGCTGCCTGTGGAATCAAGTCCTCCCCCACCTGCACGCTCGCACTCAGCGAATATCTATCTATCAATCTATATATTTTTCTATCTATCTATCTATCTATCTATTCTATCTATGCTATCTTATCTATCTATCTATGCTATCTATCTATCTAATCATCTATCTTATCCTATCAATCAATCTATCTATCTTATCTCCTGCTATCTATCTGCGCTATATACCTCTTATGCTATCTATCTATCTATCTATCTATCTATCTATCTATCTATCTATCCTATCTCTATAGGCCTATCTATATATATATCTATCTATCTATCTATGCTATCCATGTCATCGAAAGTCTAAACCTGTGAGCGCATTGACCTTGGGTAAAAGGCACTGCAAAATCAATAGGGTTCCAGCCGCCCCTAAGTCGACCTCTGGAGCGCTAATGTTGAAGTCTCTACCGTCTAACGGTATAGAAAAATATCGAGCAGCACAGACAGAAGGGCCACACCACGCACACGCACACGGGAGCGCACCCACACGCACACCACACGCATCGCGCACGCGCGCCCGCGGCACACACACACACACGCACACACAAACACACAAACGGCGTGAAAACAATACGTTCCGCTACACTATGTGCGGAGGATATAAACCATTACTGCGAAGCGTTTGGCTACATTTTTCCAAGACTCATTACTACAGTCAAACCCCGTTAGTAGAAAGCTGCAGGGGCGTGTACAGGATTTGTACCAGGGGGTGGGGGCGTCTAACCGTAACCCAAACTTGCGAGCACGCGAAGGAAGGGTCTGGAGGAGGGCTAAAAATTTTAAAATTAGACCCCCTCATGATGAAACGCAGATGCGTTTTCTGCGCGAGCAAGGGGGGTCCGGACCCCCCCCCCCGTACACGCCCCTCAGCTGACGGGCCAAAGAAAAATAATTGTATCAAGCGGGTTTCGTATTAACCATGCACTTTAACATATATTAGCCCCGAATTAACAAAGAAAAAAGTATGGATTACAAAGTGTGTACAAGGTATTTTATATATGTTTATATGTATAATTAAGAATTTTAGTATAGCGTTAAATCGTTCACAAATAGATACAATTACTGCAAAGCCTAAACTCCTCATTCAATTACTACTATTTATTACTACAGTCGCACACTGTTAGTACGAAACTGACGGGCCAAAAAAAAAAATCGTATTAAGCGGGTTCCGTATATTATATTAGCGTTAATTTGAAGAGAAAAACAATGGATTAGAAGGTGTGTACAAAGTGTTTTATATAGAAATGAAAATACCGGGACAGAAAATGTTATGTTAGTAACAGGATCCTTGTATTATTGTCTTCGTATCAAGTCAATATTTTACTAAAAGATTACTATGAATCGGGCAGGAATTGAGAGAAATCATCGTAGTCTCATCAGCGTAACGCGCGAATATGGCCGCCGGAGGAGGCCATTTCGCGAGTAACGTATAGTGAGACATGCTCTGGCACCTACAGCACAGTACAGCAAGCTGCACCATTAGATTGATGCTATTCGTTATTATTGAACTATGGCGTTGTCACAGAAGCCTGCATGCGACGTTCATTGATCTGAGACCGTGTCGTTAAATCACAGCACATCAGGCGACTATTACCATATTATGCAGCCTGCATATGTAGTCATACCCTGGGGTCATTTAACAATTCATTATTAAAGTGTAAATACACCAGACTGCTATAAGATTATATATATAAGTGTGTTTAAAAAGTGAATCGAAATGCTCGCTACCCTGGGTTCGTCTGGCTGGGGAAAGCCTTACGTTGATTCCATGTTGGCAGGGTTATTGTGATAGTCTTCTATCCATCCCGGTATTTCGACCCGTAGGTTGAGTCCGTATGGTTGGATGGTGTTTAGATTGTGGATCCAATAGGCTTCTCTTTTCTTTCTGTTGCGGATCGTGCGTGGATGTTCGGGGGGGTCCGAGAATATTTTTTCAATGCCCCTGCACTGAAAATCCGCTGCGGTGTGGTTGTCGCGTGTAAATGTGTGTGTGTGTGTGTGTGTGTGGTAGTATATATATATATATATTATATATATATATATATGGACATGTATGAAGAAGAGGCATGGACAGCCTATACGGTGCACAGCTCGACTGAGCTACCCCACGGGGATTTAGCTTGGTTTGTTGTTGCCATTATAAATGTTTATAAAAAAAATTTGTAAAAAAAGTTTCGTTTAAGAAATTGCTACACTAAGTTAGCAATGAACGACTAGTTTCACTTGTTGTCTTCGTCAGGTTCTTCTACTTTTTACAGCTGAAAAAACTGTGTTTCTTCAGCGTGTTCTCTCCTCCTTATATACCCTAGGTCGCTGTCTTAGAGGGGGCGCCAATAGGCGCGCTGAGGGGGGCGCCGGCGTTGCTCAGGGGCGCTAAAAGGGGCGCCGTGTACAGAAAACAGGGCGCCACTTGTTTGGGGGGCGCGCTAAAAGGGGGCGTAGGGGGCGCCAAAAGGGGCGCCCAGTGAGTAGGGGACACACACCCACACCCACTCACACCCTCGCCCTCAGCTCACCCACGCCAGTGGTCGCACCTCAACGCAGGCACACGCCAATGGCAGGCCTACTCGCTGCTCCACGTGCCAGCACGGTCAACTCACACACGGTCTTACCTTCCTCCCCCTCCGAAATGCATCACGCATTCCTTCACATGCATCTCCACGAAACTCATCTACGAAATCTCCTGTCGCAAATGCCCCTCGGCCAGATACAAGGCAAGACACAGCGTAAACTCAAAGATCGCATAGTTGAACACCTCCGTGACATTACCAAACGAGAAATGAGCAGACCCGTCAGTGCTCATTTTACACGCGACAACCACACCGCAGCGGATTTTCAGTGCAGGGGCATTG
>NW_014577196.1:141456-145713 GCF_000485595.1 Priapulus caudatus | reverse complement strand
ATATATATATACATATATATATACCGCTGCTACAGTAGGGATATATTTTCAACTACTTCTACTACTACTATGGAAGTACGTGTTGTGTTATTATTTGCCGGTTGTAGGAGAGGGTCAGAAACTAACTAAGCACTTTTTAAACGGGTGGCAGCTATAGTGGCTCGTTCCTGGCCAATCATACTTGTGAATACATTGAAACGTCCGGATTTTCAGTCTATGTGAGTAAACACATATGCGTTACTCTGCTTCCATGAATGGAACACTGGAATGGAAGCGATAGGCGGTAAGATTTACCACATCTCTGCACCTATATATATATATATACGTGTGTGTGTGCGTGCATGCGTGCGTGCGTGCGTGCGTGCGTGCGCGCGCGTGCGTGTGTGTGTGTGTACGCGTATGTAAGTATGTATGTATGTATATATATCATAAATATGTCTTATTATTTTACTTGAAAATTGACGACTCTCTACGCTGTATATTGTACGCATATTGCAGTGAAAAAATGTAGCAATTAAGGAAATGTGTGTGTTTAATTGGCATTTATTATATAATTATACCTATTGCGCGAATACAAAAAAGAAAGTTATCGTTTAATGTTATAGAGTGGCTATAGACCAGTGCCACCTGTTTGATAAAACTACAGAGATATATAAATAGACTATTTATATATTTCTATAGCTTAGTCATTAAGCTTAGTCATTAGAAATATATAAGTCATTACCAAACAAATGCTATATATAGGGTCTATACTTCGCCAGAATATACAGAATATAATCACTGTTAGATATAGCTAGTTATACTAAGCCTGTCAGGCTCTATGACTGCTTATAATACTTTATCATACTTTACCAGTATTCAGCGGTTTCTAACAGTTACATGTGTATAGATGTATACTTGCTATATACGCAACGTTATCTCTCCGCATTTCTACAGTTTTTCTCTATGGTCGATAATTATCAACAGGATAAGTACCAGCTTTTGTATAAGCTGTTAATGCCACTAATTGACTTTGCTATAGGTTAATTTTCTACACGAGCAGCACTCACTCCTCTTGTTTGGCGTATTTCTGATAAAGGATTTTCATTTCATTATGAGATTGATGAGGTTTTTGACATACAACAATCATCATTCCCTAAAACTCCCGAGTTTAACCAACAGCACAATTCCTACAGTCAGCGCGCAAAACACCAAAACTTTCATTACTACACATTTTTGTAAATTTAAAAAAGTTAAAAAGTTAAAAATTTATAACAATTCTATTCATCAATAGATGGCATTAGTGTACAGATTAACATCACGTACGTGTGAATCCATGGTTATACCCTAAAGGGCGCAGTAGCCTAATCGCTAGAACATCTGTCGCCTACACCGGTTTTCCGGGTTCGAGTCCAAACTGGGAAACTTATTTTCCCCTTTTTTCTTTTTTCTTCCCTTTACCTACCTCTTTAGTATGTATTAGTTTTACTTTTTTACTTTTTACTTTATATTTTTTATATTTAATGTCTTTTATCTTTTGATTTCTTATTATTTTTTACTGTTTGGGATGGCATGGGATGGCATGGGATGGAATGGCATGGCATGGCATAGCATGGGATGGGATGCGGTGCGATGGCATGGGAATGGGTGCGATGGGATGGGATGGCATGGCATGGAATGGGATGGATGCATGGATGGATGCATGGATAGATAGATAGTTAGATTTTTTGGGGTATTTTCCTTTTAACCAAGCGGTCACCAACTGAGTAATGCCACTGATTTCCCCCGGCAACGCCGGGTATCCCGCTAGTTATAATAATAAAAGACTCACTTAATTCATATTAGCACCTGATTTTTCGTATTTCGCTTACTGAATGTCTAGTTGGCGGTGTATACTGTTTTACCCTTTATATTTGTCTTCCCATACAACACTTTACATTGTGTGTGTGCGTGCGTGCGTGAGAGAGAGAGAGAGAGAGAGAGAGAGAGAAAGAGAGAGAGTGCGTGCGTGCGTGCGTGCGTGCGTGCACGCGCGCGTGTGCGTGTATGCGTGTGTGTATGTATACGCACCTCAAACACTGATTCTTTCTGTAGTGTCATGATCATGCATATGCAGTGTGAAATTATTGTATTTCTGCATCGTAATCAAGTTAATGTTCGAATTTTATTTGTTGAATACAGTATATAAACCTAACCATGTAATTTTACTACTTACTTCCAATAGATTGATGGCCAATGCAGTCGTGTTTTTCCATCTATTCGAAATCACCTTTCCTTCGATCACCTCCACTGAAACATGCCCCAAGCTAGCATAATTGAGGGTTCCTATAGCTGGAGTGTTATCAGAACCTGTACAAAGCATTGATTTTTCAACGCAAAATCGACTTGCCGACTCTACTGGCTTCATCAAAAGCATAGTAACATTATTATGATGAAGCTTTACGATCAGTGATCATAAGATCGGTGGTTGCATATTAAACTGAGCATTTAAGAAAGAAGGATATCTGGAGGTTGAATCACAGGTTGGTCAGCATCATCGCATTTGTTTATAACACGGAATCTTTCTCACGGTAATAACGGTATTGTGTTTTACGTGACATTCAATGGCACGAGCTAACCAAGAATCATGATCTCCTCCGTATTGTTAGAGAAATAATAACCTTGCAATGTACACGCGTACATTTTAATTAACTATAGCATCTGTAACTATCGCAGGTTCACATAATGTGATTTTAAGGGCATTCGATACCACGGTGAGTGTGCGTGCACGTGCATAAACTCGCTAGTGCGCGCGCGCGGGCATGTGTATACTTGAACGCGCACGCGCGTGGGCGTGCGTGCTCGTAGCGGCACGTGGGTACGTGCATGTGGTATTGTGTGTGGGCGTGGGCCTGGGAGAGCGTGTGTGCGCACACGTGGGCGTGCGCGCGTTGGTTGTGCGTGTGTGCGCACACGTGGGCGTGCGCGCGTTGGTTGTGCGTGCGCGTTTTTGCATGCCCCTGTGTGTGCGTGTGTGGGTTCTACTGACTGTGTGCGTGGGTGCATGGACGCACGTGCGTCTGTGCGCGTGGGTGTGTGCGCGTGTACCATAGATCTATACGTGTTTATGGAATATTATATATATATGGTCTGTTCTAGTGAGCTGTGTATAATATATATATATATGTATGTTATTAGGAGTGTCATAATATAGACTGTATATATATTCCACTATTTATAGTGATGTTGTTATATACAGTTTACTGAGTCGTGTGTACGTACGAACAGAGCACATATATCATGTGATATGTGCTCTGGTACAAACCTACTGCTGCCACCTACCGTTTGATACGGGAGTAGTCCAGGATTCCCATCAGCCGTATATAGCAAGCGGGATATCATACCGGATACATAAGGAATATCATATATGTGGAATAGAATTCTATATTTATTCTATATATGGGAATCCGTTTGGGCTTGATTCGTTAGTTGTTATTTTAATTACTGCGGCAGCAAGTTCCTTCCCATACGGACGACACAATTTCTTGAATTAATTGATAAATGACGATAGAAAAAAAATTTACGGCTCAAGAAATAAATCACACGTAAGATAGATGAATACTTTTGTTCTATTATTTTTGCATACATTTTTGGGTTATTTACATGTATACATAAGATTATTAGGTATATATAATGATAATTTCATTTCTCTCCAAAACCAAAATCTGACTATGAGGCGAAGATGGCTCTCTTGCTGTCACCGCCCGGAGACAAGTGTTCTGCATTTTAATGGTAAAATGGCAAATAAATGTTAAAAAGCCAAGTTACCGGCAGATTGATTTCAAAACTGCGTTTGTAACTCGAATTGTTGGATAAGCGTTTCGTGACAGGGACCATGCAACTGTAATTAATTCGCAAGCTGTATAAGAACAGAAGTAGATATTTGGGAATTATTACTATTATCTACTTCTGATAAGAAGGAACATGATGATACGTGCATATACTGTAAGAAGTAGTATAATTTCGACACACATAGAGAAGGAAGGGATCACATTAAAATAAGGGATGGAAGAGGGGACACGGAAGCCGTTCTGGATTGAAAAATGTATGATTTCTTTCATCTCGCGTTGACGCCGGCAAGAGAGATTGGGAGGGGAAGAGGGGGAGTTTTTGAGCGAAAGAGAAGGAGAGGGGTGGAAGAGAGAGAGAGAGAGAGAGAGAGAGAGAGAGAGAGAGAGAGAGAGAGAGAGAGAGAGAGAGAGAGAGAGAGAGAGAGAGAGAGAGAGAGAGAGAGAGAGA
>NW_014577196.1:112550-141446 GCF_000485595.1 Priapulus caudatus | reverse complement strand
TAAGAGAGGGGTGAAGAGAGAGAGAGAGAGAGAGAGAGAGAGAGAAAGAGAGAGAGAGAGAGAGAGAGAGAGAGAGAGAGAGAGAGAGAGAGAGAGAGACAGACAGACGAAATAAAATAAAGAGGGAGAGGCGGAAAGTAGAGAGTGTGAGCGATAGAAAGAAAGAAAGAATTGAGACTGTAAGCGAGAGAAAGTAAGAAAGCGAGAAAGATATAGCGGCACAGAGAGATGTGAAGGATAGTTCAATCTCCTCGTTTCATTTTGTCAGACCGCACATGCAGCGAGAGATGCAAATAATAAATGTTTCTTTATTCAACCTTTTCTTGTTGCGGATGCCGCTCTCGATCGCAGCGCGCGCACGCAGCGATTTTGCATGTGCATGGTTTCGTTACAGAACCAATAACATTGCACCTCGAACGTACCGGAATGCCATAGCATGACAGCCAGTACAAATAATAATTAAGCGACTTTGCATTTTGCAGAGGCAATATTAGCATATAGCATAGAGCATCATAGTTTACGAATGGAGAACAGATAAAGAGAACAATCAGCCATTGTACCATTACCGCCGGAAGGTACAATGTGTGGAACTTGTAAATAAAGACCTAATAACCAACAACCAATGACCTAATAACAAAAGATAATGGATAATCAGGCCATTGGGCTGCTGTATATGTTAATAAAAATGTTAGTTATAACAATAAATATCACGATCATCTCATAAATCAGTAAAACAAATGGGACTGCCGAGAATGAAATAAGAATCCATGTTGTGGCGTCGCACCCATTGGAATGTGATTGGGCAAGTTACATGTAGACTATCAAGGTAACGTGACTTAAAGCTGGCACTGTGATTGGTTGGGTCAGGGGACGACAAAGAAAATGGCTGCTCTCTATTGAAAGTGTTCTTTTGCATTATCAATACGTATTACACTGTTTCCTTGAATATTGACAAGAATGTCTTCAAATTCAATGAGAGCTACACGTATAAATACTCGCAGATCATGTAGGAAATCAAGGAAAAGGCTACCATTGCCTGGAATAGAGGGTAAATTATTTAGAACGCAGGCATCTGTGTACAAGGACATGACTGACTTCTCAGGCACAGGCAATTTAATTGTCATGCTGTCATTGCTGACAATCCCTTGTTAGAGTTAGAATATAGTCATTGCAAGCACTGCTTATTTCATTAACTGTGTTAGTCGGCAAAGTTTAGTAACCAATATTCAATTAATATCATGAAAAGTTGTTATTTAAAGGTGTTGCTGAGAAATTGAATACTCCTCAGTCCTGTTTTGTATTCAATTCAGGTTGTTACGAGTATGGCACTAGTCTACGGACTGTCATCAACACTCCCTGTTACATGTACATTAATGATTAATGATTTGATATATCAGTGTCCTTGTTTGAATAAGTAGGTTTTGTTTGTGGTTATTCCAAATTAACACAGGGTCAATTTCTACACTAGCTCAAAATAGAAGTAACGGCCCAAGGATAGAGAACATGGGTCCCAATAAAACCAATGTGCCTAACCCTAACCCTAACCATAACCTATTATATTGATATAATATTATATTTATATTGATGTAAATGACATTGGTTTTATTGGGACCCATATGTTCTCTATCCTTGAACCGAAGTAACTGGCAATGGGTGTTGTGATGGTGATGTAACTTGTAAGTTGTATGTGTTCAAGCTGTTATGGTCATGTACAGTCAGGTGAGTGATTGTACTCATTGTGCACCATCAGAGAGTGAGTTTTGTGTGCAGTTGATGTAGTTTCTATTAGAATTGTTGCTATTTTTACAATTCCGGTATAAAAACTTGCTGTTTGTGTAAAATAACAAGGAAACACTTGTGATCAACTAAATACAAATTTAGATGTATTTTAGGTGTGCTCTTCTAAACCGTTGTTGGTGTACTAAGTGTACATATTACATAACTTATTAGTACTTAGTTGTTTTACTAGTACTAAAAGTGCAAAGTGATGTGCGTTTCATTGTGCTAAGTTCCAGCCCATGTCTCTAAAATTTTATACTATCCTACATGCAGATCTAATACTAGACATGTGATATTATCACTACCAGAATTGTAGCACACAGTACTTAGAATTCTGGGTTCCCCCAGACCATTAAATTGCATGTCAGGTCTGACATTTCATCAAACCCATAGCTAATTTGTGCCATAAACATAAATCCCCTAACATGCTTAATTTCCAGCTGTGTTTACTTTTTACAATCATAACACAGTCGTGCTGTATTATATATTCCAAACATTAAGTTAATCTCTGTATTGGAGCCCTGTATCATCACCTGTACATAAGTGTAATCGAATCATGTCATTCATATCACATGTGAAATTCGTAAATTCCCAAAAACCATTTATACATTAATTACATGCCTTCTGAAATTCCTGGGGAGAACCCTGGTTTTCTGTGTGTTATCACTAATTTAATTTAAAAGGTAAACATCAAAGTAATTATCATGTGATATCATGTTTTGGTGATCACTCCCAGATCGTGTAGTAAGACTTGACGTTAATAGCCCTTAAATTTACACTAATCACACCTGTTTGTGGACGTTTCAGGCGATGTTGCTAGCGCGGAGCCAGCAGCAGCATGCGTTGCCCACCCATCAAGTCCAACACCTAGTCAAACTTCACATCCATATCACTTGCGCCGAACGTCGTTACGGCGGGATGTTAGTCCAGTATCAGCGGCAAACACGCCGCGTAAACGGCAGAGGCGGTCAAGGTCGGCACAGGACGAGGCCTCCCAAGGTAACGTTAAACAAATGCAATGTCAAGCTTTGCATTGTAATCAAGAACGTGTAGGGTGTTTGTTCCTCACCTGTGCGTAAATACTAGAGCCGATTCTAAAGTAGAAATACTGTGAACATGTGAAAACTTTGTGTTTTCTGCTTGTGCAATGTTACTCGATTGTAAATAGTATGTGGTTATGCTAACGTTAAACAAATGCACTGTCAAGCTTTGCATTGTAATTAAGTATGTGTACAGTGTTTGTTCCTCACCTGTGCGTAAATACTAGAGCCGATGCTAAAGTAGAAATACTGTGAACATGTGAAAACTGCGTTTTTCCGCTTGTGCAATGTTACTCGAATGTAAATAGTATGTGTTTATGCTTATTGCTGTTGGTATTTGTTTTCTAGGTAGCAGTACGGCTGCATATTTTTTACAATATGAACTTCCAGATGAGGTGATACTAAACATATTCTCTTACCTGCTAGAGCAGGATCTGTGTCGTGTGTCACAAGTGTGCAAGCGTTTTAACACCGTTGCCAATGATTCAGAGCTATGGTAAGTAATGCATAGTTTATGCGATGATTTGCTAAGGTGACGTTTTTTTTAAAAACAGTTTTGGTTTGATGATGGACCATTTGAGTTTGAGTAAATGAAATTTTAAATATCCACTATATATCCTCTGCTTCAGTAAATGTATCTCCTGTCAAACAGGTATATGTCAGATAATGTATGTGATTTTTCATTGTTTAATAATATTAATAATAATATACGTAACATGGTAAGAAACTCTTGTTCTGGATTCTTTCTCACACTGCACCTGAGGTTTTGCGGCAGTGATTTTTTACGATCTCTTCGGTCTTTCTGTCTAGGAAAACATTGTACCAAAGTGTGTTCGAGTATGATCTTCCATTGATGAACCCTAAGCCGTGCAAGTTTGAGTTCATTCAGCCAGATGAATCTGAGTACGAAAACCCTTGGAAAGGAAGTTTCAAGTCTTTGGTAAGAGTATCGTAATGACCCGCCCTCATTGACAAGTGAACTTTTACTCTAGCCGTGAAAACGACGGTGTTAATTTATCTGTTGCCGTGAGTTGACTGTGTGTAACATTCGTCATGCCTATATACTTGTGTCTCGTGTCGAGCAGGTGTTTGCGAGTAATGCAGCAGATGTAGAAATGCAGCGTAAACAAGAATATTCACTGTAATTAAACTTGTTATTTGTAGTATCGAGGTTTGCACGTCAGACCTGGGTTCCATGCCAAATATGAAGAAGCTCCAGAAAGGTACAAGGGAAGGCACATATCGGTAGGTACCTTTACGCTTTCATTTATGTTTTCATGCGGTAATTTCTTCAGCTATGTTTTATTAATCTCTTTTGTCATTGTAACTACCTCACTGGAATAAATGACTGAAAATGTTTAAAACAGAAAAAATGAAATATGCCTGATTGTGTCAATTGTGGAAATTTCTTCCTTCCAGCTTACATGTGTGTATTCTACTCGCCAATTACCAAGTCAATATTTTGCGGAGTTGTGTTTGGCAATGCAGACAGACTGTTGCCTTTGTTACCATATAGTGCTACGTCATGAGATTTGATTTCTGCTGATACATGCGCAGCCGTATAATAATGTTTTTAATCTACGTGTGCTAACGACTGTGTTTTCTATTCGAATGTGGTCAGTTCTTTGAGACGATAGAAGCAGCGTTTAACGACTCTGAGGATATGAAGCATCCATTGGTGTTCATTCACAAGGGCATGTACAGTGGTGAATGGCTTATCATTGACACAAATGTGCAACTCATCGGTGCTGGTGAGTATGCATGTAATGCATTCTCCATATTTTATAAAAACAACGACTGTCTGACGTCATAAACGAGGTATATAAACCTTGCTGTGCAGTATGTTCCCCAATCAGTTCCCCAAGTTTAAATTAGTAGTATCGGATGACCTTGATAGGTTATCTTTTTTTTGTAATTCAATCAACTGGAATGTTTCACCTAGGTAAATACGTGTATGTGTCACCTCATAAATTCTGTTTCATTTTACTAAATTCCAGTCTGATTCAGTCTGTTCAGTTTAATAAAATCCTGAAAGTGAATTAAAAAATCTCAGATTTGCCATCTGACTTAAAGTGGAATTGATTGAATTCTATTTAGTTTTGCGGATTGCTGTTAATAATGTAGAATGGAAAGAATGTATTGGTTTCTGTGCAATAACCATTTCTTTTGTTTATCACTTTTACACTTTGTACGTGCACTGGGAAGGTTTTCATGCCGAATTTTGTTAAACGTTGACATGTTGTTGAGTTGTTCGAGTGGCTGGCTGTTTCTATGAAAGTCCAATTCATTCTTGAAATCAAGTCATAAATCAGGAATGAACAAATCATAGAACGAAGATGTCCAGGTAAAAATGTCTAACTGGACTACGTGGAATTGGGATCGAACAATTGATTGCAATTAATTTCCGATTTGTTGTAACATACGCAGCTAGTATCTGATCATGGTTCAGACAGAAGTGCTTGGCTTTTTCCCAGTTGCTGTACAAGTAATATTTTATACTGAAATTGAAAACCTAATAGACATGTTTTTTCCCTGAATTTTTGCAGCACCAGGCAACGTAGCGGAACATGTGATATTAGAACGACAAAGTGAATCTACAATAATGTTTGTGGAGGGCGCCAATCAGGCATATCTGGGATATGTCACACTAAAGGTAAGGAACTCATAGTTGCAGGCTAAAGTGCAACATGCAGGGTTAGGAATTTCAGAAGGAAATTGAGAACGCATGTTGTGTAGTCAGGCAGTTCATCTTTGATTACTAATTGGAGTCAATTAAGCTTATATTAGTTTGGAGACGTATTCATAAAGCTGTCAAAAAACAGCACGACTGTTGGGGTTGTCAAAAGTTAACACGGCTGGAAATTAAGACATGTTGATTAGGAAATTAAGACAATGTTGATTAGGCAAGTAAGACAATGTTGAAAGATTTATGGGATGTTGCAGATTAGCTTCCACATTTGAAGACATGTCAGTTTCCAACATGTGTTAAAGGTCTGGGCAGAATCCTGGAATGTTGCCATGCAATAATGTTTTTAGCTCATCTGACATAGTCAGATGCAGCTTGTAGAATCGCGATGGATGCGGTCCGTGGCGTCCGTGGCGTCCCGTCAACAGTTGGGCACAAATCTTAACCGGCTCGACGGTACACGGTCACGATATTCGGGACGTGGGGGGGTAATCCGAAAACGAGTTGGGATGTCGAAGCTGGGGGTCAAAGGTCAAAGGTCAAGAGGTGTAAAAAGGGGGAACATTCACTCCTTAACTTAAGGTATAGGGAGGAGAATGCAGAATTGCGCGCACAAATCTTAAACGGCTCGACCTAGGCTCTGATAGTCGTGTATAGCCATCATGGTGGAAAAGCCATTCACTGTGCCGAAATTGGAGGCACATGGCACAAGGGCCCAGATTTTATACATTTTCTGAGGACATGGTCTGACGAGCGATTGAAAAACTTTTTTGTTTCAGCGGTGACTAGCATTTTTTGGCTTTATTGAAAGGACCATGAAATGTCCTTCTGCTGATGCGAAGAGTAAGTGTCGGATAACGCCTTTTGACCCTCAAGAGGAGGGTTAAACATGGATTTGTTAACTGTGGTACTGTGTTAGAAAGAATTTGACTGCGGGTTGGCTAGTCTAGAATCTATACATGCCTGGATGTATGAGGCTACAATGTTACAGTGAAATTTCAAAGCTAAATTTGCTTGAAGAAGGTTTATGTTCTTAAATCGTATAATTTCTATGTCATTCTGTACTGTCAGTATGTTACATGTAACGTATGCCACTGCAGTGGCTGCTGCCAGATGCATGTGTCTGGTGCGTTTTTTGCCTGCCTTAATTGGTTACAGGTGGCAGCTCTCTATTGCAATTTGCAGCCTGTAGGCTTGCGTAGGTAAATGGATGAGTGGCTTACCTATTCTGTCTTGCAAATAGTTGTTGCTACTACGTATGATGGGAGCTTCCATCTTTAATTCGTGAAATGAACCAACCTAAACGTAAGCGCCGATTCTCGTGGCAGCTTTCATAACGATCCCAACGAACATTCTTTTGAGAAGGTTACTGATACCATCCCTGTGCATTCCACTGTTTCGGCGTGTATGTGAACACATTTGGGACTAGCAGGGTTTACTAGAATCCCACCACTCCACCACAGAGTCACCGCAGTAGACGTTAGATGAGCGCTGTCGCTCTGCGGCACTTGTTTAAACCTATCATCTCTTCAATAAATTAAAAAATGAATAATAAATCATATTAAATGTAGACAAGTTAGGTCTCACCTGTTAGCGGATATATTACTGAATACTGATTACTTCAGCGTAAAATTCACTACGAGTTTGTGCTGTTATAGGCTAGCAAACAGCAAATGAACAGCAAACTTGCACCCGCATTCCTGAGATGAAGGAAAACGATCTATGAAAAAGCTGCCACAAAACACGTGCATGCGTTTACATCACATGAATGGTTCTAGACTGGTACCCTAATCTATCTCAATATGTAGACAAGTCACGTAATAGAGAGACGATCTATTTTGAAATTCAGCTCAGGGCACATATTGGTGAAAATATTGGTGTGAGTGCTCTAAGATTCTTACCCTACTTTATACACTTGGTGATGCACTAGGAGTACCCGTAGGCATTAGATCAGTCGAGAAAATATGAGAAAGGTTGGGGGAAAAGTGAAATCTTTGCTAGTGTAAGAGATTCACAATATTTGTCTAGTTCATCAGTTAAGAATTCTAGAAATCTTCTCTAAAATAAATTTGTAGAAAGAACACGTGATGACAGGTCTCAGTTTATTGTAATAGTATAGTATAATGACTTTGAGGCAAATGTGAAATGATAAATGTGGCAGGAGAACTACATACAACAAACACGATTAGTTGGTACCTAAGCTCATTCTGTTTTCTGGAAATTTTGATTTTTTAGAATCCGCTCTAGATACCAGGTGTACATGGTAACATGCATGTGAAGTTTTAATGTCTGTAGCAACAGGCTGATTTTTCTTTATCATTGTGTTTTATGACAAGATTAATTTTCGTAACACTAAACTATTTTCTCTGACATAAAACTAAATTACAGTTATTTTTGGATAGATGAAAATTGCGTACAAACATATAAATAGTTATAAAAATCGGATTTTGCGTGGGTCAGAGTGTTTATATGAAACTTGTGTTTTTGTGAAGGTGACCGAATCTCTCTGACAATGTGTTTGTTTACATTTTTTAAGTGTGCGAGTTACGGTCATCAGTGCATGTCTTTATTTGCATACAAGCAAGGTTAGGGAAGTAAGGGCAATTCACAATGTGACCGCAGCTAATAGAAGTCGATGGAAAAACGTTATTCACGTTACAGATTTTCACATTATGCATGTTTTTCTAGAATTCATTACTTATGTAACTTGGTGGTATTACTGTATAGAATGTAAGGGAAAGGCACAGAGGCAAATCAGATTGAGCAGGCATTTGGAGTTTGCTGATTTTAGAGGCACTATTGCCAGTAAGAAGGGTAACCACAGCACCGGTGTTGTTGTGAGATTCTAATTCTGCTGCAAGTCACTCTCGTCATTGCATGTTGACAGTTCTGTCCAGATGTGACGTCGTCAGTGCCACCTCACAAACACTACTGTCTAGAGGTGACAGAGAACTGCTCCCCAGTAGTGGATCATTGTGTCATCCGCAGCACTTCTGTCGGTAAGTACCGCGGATTTTTCCTAATTGTACTTTTTTACTAATGAAGTCCCAGCTTCCTGTTATTGCCACCCTTATTACCAAGTGAGGCTGCGCTTGGAAAATTTCGGTGAAACTGCAGAAAGTTGATTTAGAACTTCAACAGTAGGTTGGTAAGTGGGCCAATGAATGGTATATTTGTTGTGCATATATATACAAACAGAGCTGTAGCAAGCATAAAGCAAGAGGGGCAGTTGTGCCCCCCCATCAGTAGTGACGTACGGTAGATACATTACATGGTCGATGGCAGTCACCGCTTTGCCCCAAGCAAAATGGGTTAGCTATGTTCCTGATATAGGTAATTTCCAGAAAAACAATTTGTCCACTATATTCATATACACTGGTATCATGCGCACTAGTAAAGCTATATACAGATAAACCCGATATGAAATTATTCTCGTAAAGATTTATTCCTGCACGTGTATTTGCGTAGAAAGAGCCCTATGTTTTATTTGCATAAATAGGTTCCATGTACATATATGTTTACAAATATAACCTTGTACATCTGTATAAATAGAATGCTGTACATGTGTGGGCGTAAATATATACACGTACACAAATAAAACCGTTAACCTAATTTGTTAATTCAATATACGAGCATGGGTTAATAAATCTACTCCTGTATATCTATTCCAGTAGGAGTGTACATGTAAATTTACCCCTGTACTGGTATGAGCAGAAATCCATATTGCTTTCTGTGTGTGCGTTTGTGCGTGTATGCGTGCGTGCACATAGCCACACTTGTATATGTGTGTATAAGTACCATATGTACCAGTTGATAAAGAGGTAAATATCTCAAGCTTGGTCTGATGTGAGTACAGTGGGTTGTCACTGCGATGTGAATTCAGTCAGCTGCCATGTTTTTGTTGACCTCTGTAATTGGTCATTAAAACGTGCATGGTCATAAGATAAGTAGATGGTGTGCGTCTTCCAGCTGAAACAAATGTTAGAATTTAAAGCAGTTTCGCAGGTTGCAGCAGGGGTTTTAGGATTGAGCCGTTGACCAATATGCAGCATTTGCTTGTTTATAGTGTCGTAACTTGGACAAAAATACACAGTCCAACCTAATAATGTGCCCCATAAAAAGTCTAGAATTATTTTGAAATGTAAAACGTGTACTGATTCATGTTTACAGTTGATTGCATGTCACTAAAAATTCACGCTCGTATCTACACACATCTGCATGAGAACAACAGTAGGCAAACCTAGAAAATCTTTAATTTACGTACACTGTAGCGAATGAGTACCCTTGATGTCTCTGCGCTAATCGTCATTGATTTTAGAATAACACAATCGTAAACAATGTGACAGTCTTGGGCTGCTGCTGTAGCAATTAATGGTGAGATTTCAGTTGTGTTCCCGAATGCAGTGTTGATTTGTATGTTTAACCGAATGATTCATTCACCCAAGTTTTTGAGTTTTTGTGTGTTTGTTGTTGTTGTTTTGACCCAATTATTGGTCCCCCCCCCACACAACAGCAAGAACAGTACATGTTAGTTGTAGTTGCTATAGCATCCACTCTGCTATGCCTGTGTCTGTTGCTGTAGCAACTGTAACTTGGTACATATTTGCATGTATTCTATCAGTGAAAAGGATCGTAAGTCTTGTAACGTCGTCTCTGTCTCGCTTCGTCTCCAGTCGGTGCGGCCGTGTGTGTGTCCGGCGTCGGCGCCGATCCAGTGATCAAGCACTGTGATGTGAGCGACTGCGAAAACGTGGGACTCTACGTGACCGATTACGCACAGGTAGGCAGAAGTTACGCTGCAGTCATCTCTCCCATGGTCCTTCACGCAGAGCGAATTTTGGTATTAGTTGCCACTACCGACGACCGTTAGCATCGCTCGGTGTGAAGTCGCGTACCACTGAGACCACCGTTATTGTTATCATCAACCGCCATTGTAGTTATATTACCAGAGTGGTTTTATAGTTGGAACGCGGTGCATGCTTGAGTCGTATGTGCATCCTCAATGAACGCATTGAAGGTTAACTAAAGAGGTATTGGTGAAATCATTGTATGGGTATCTATTGAGCCAGGAAGCCTATCTATCAAAACTCATAAATTATATGTATACATCAGGGGTCGAAATAATCGATGGTCCGATGGTCCGGGGCCATCAAATAATCAGGAGAACCATCCTATCAGATTTTCAAAGTCAATGGTCCGACGGACCATTGAATATTTTGGTCTCATTTTACGGTATATTTTACGGTACCATATTTGAGACATAGATACTATGTTCCGGTGTTATGGGTTCAACTAAATTCTACTGAAACAGCTTTATTAACCAATATACTATTAAAGTGAATAAACAATTACTGTATCGTTTGATACATTTATTGTAGGTGAATAATTAAAAAATTTTGCACAGGGGAGAGATAGTGATCTGCTAGGGGACGGCTCTGATTGGCTAATTTTGTCTCTTATTTATTTTTATTATTTTTGGCTAATTTGGTTTTATTTTAGAATTAGGGTTACGGTTAACTGATTTCTATATCCACAACACACTAATAATGTGCCATCTAGCGGATCATTATCTCTCCCCTGAGACCTACTTATAATTAAACCATTTTATCACCATGTAAAATCTCTTTCTTACGCTTGCACGCCGCATTGCTTTTAGAGAACAATTTGAAATTTAGGAGGACCATCTAAATTTCATACTACATGGTTCATGTGGACCATCTCTTTTTTTCTCCTTATTTCTATCTCTGTACATCATTTTAAATTGCATTTCTAAGGTCATATTCAATGTATTATAGCAATGTTAGTGGCAATTAGTACTCAGTGCCAACATGTGTTAGGATGTTCATCAATATACCATTGTGGTTCATGATACGGTTTCTTGTCTCGCAATTACAAGCAACAGTGGTTCAATCGCTTTTCATTGTGCATTACTGTGAGACTGTTTCCATTGATCTTCTGTGTGGTAGACTGGGCGTATGACTTTGTTTGCATTCGTTGTGTATAGGGAACATATGAGGACAATGAGATCAGTAGAAATGCACTGGCTGGAGTGTGGGTGAAAAACCACGCTAATCCCATCATGAGGCGTAATCACATACACCATGGCCGTGATGTTGGAATATTCACGTTCGAAAACGGGCAGGTACGTGAATATGGGGAGTGGTAAAAAGTAATGGGGGACTGGTGGTAAATTGGATAGCTCGAGCAGTCTGTCAATTTCTTCTATTTCCCGCTACTCTTGCACCATCAGTGATTTCCTGCACTCCCATGTAGTTTTTTTTCTGACTGTATGTACGGTTTGTACATTCCTTTAAAGACTTGCAATCTAAAACAAATGCAAAATTATTTCCTTGCTTAGCACGTCCTGAAAAATTTAGCTAATGTACTGAATCCATTGTTCACTACTGGTACTAGTTCTACAATAATAGTAGGATGCAAATTCTCTCAAGAGATGCAAGTCTTTCTGCATATAGGATTTGGATTAGATACTCCTCCCAGAAGAAGAATGAATAGCAAAGATGATATAGCTAAGAGAAAGAAAATAGCTATGATAATCTATCCATAACATTACATAATATACTCATACACTCATTTCACGAGTGCTCATTTTTATTTACTGAACCCACGATTACATTACATGGAGTACATTAACATGGTATGACCGTAACTCTGCGCACAAGAGTCATGTATGGCTCCTTGTCTCCCCAAGACGATGAAGAATTAATCTCTACATGCATTCATTCACTGGCAGGGTTTGTTCAATATAATACTACCACAAGAAAAGTACTGAATTTCTGTACAACGATTTCTCTTTATTCCTACGAGACACGTCCGTACATGCTAACAGCTCAATCCTAAAAGAACCTAAACTCACGTGTGCACTGCCGTCCCACGTATATCTGCTCACGTGACCAACTAGCTTCTCTTCTCGTAGCTGGCTACTGTCGCGCTGTGCAGCATGGTGTAATGGTGTTGTACTCAGTACACGTTCTTACGAGACGTAATCATTAACAGGGTTACTTCGAAGCGAACGACATCCACAACAATAGGATCGCTGGCTTTGAGGTGAAGGCGGGCGCCAACCCGACGGTGGTCAGTTGCGAGATCCACCACGGTCAGACGGGGGGCATCTACGTGCACGAGAACGGCCGCGGTCAGTTCCTCGAGAACAAGATCCACAACAACAGCTTCGCGGGCATCTGGGTGACGTCCAACAGCGACCCGACGATCAGGTACGAGAGCGCGTTGGCTGGGACCGGTCGACGGTCATCGGTCAGTGAATCGCGGCCGGATATGGAGCCTCGAAGGTGCCCGAGAAGGCGTTCGGCGCGCAGTGATTTTTTTTCGCGCATAGATCACAAATATCTGCATCTTTTTTGCATGAATTACTTGATCTGTTGCAAAGAAACTTGCCAGCAAAATGAGAGAATGGTTTTGGAATTGCGAATTTTGAAGAATATTTTGCGATGAAATATCTCGAAATGTTTCCAAAAGTTAGAGAACTGCTTCACGTGTTTATTTCAGTAAAGTCCGATTGCGGTAGGCATTAACGATATCATTTGTTTTGTAGGCGGAATGAGATTTATGATGGGCACCAAGGTGGAGTGTACATATTTGGAGAAGGAAGAGGGCTCATTGAATACAATAATATATATGGTAAGATCTATGTGAGATCATGTTCAGTAGCCGGTTTAATGCAATTACGTTCATTAAATAGATGTTATCATAAAAAATACCTTTTAATAGCAAGTTTCTCAGATTTTCTTGTTTGTTACAGGAAATGCACTGGCAGGAATCCAGATACGAACTAATAGCAACCCAATTGTGAGGCACAATAAAATCCACCATGGCCAGCATGGGGGCATATATGTGGTAAGAGGTTCATAACAGCTATGCTTGTCTTTGCAATGCATAAAACATGAACTGCTTGTATGCTAATTTCATGTATGATGTAATTTCATCAATAACATCATACATGAGTTATCCCATATTAAAATTGTTCTCACAGAATCACAGTACCAATGGTCTGTAACCTGTGGCAATGTAACTAGTGGTCAGTGAGGTAGGACAACTGTCACGTGTTTCTGGTCAGGATATGAAGTGGTGTCGACTGACGCTTTAAAGTTTTTACACGGAATAAGGAGGCTTAGGTTAATGAGGAATAGTTTTTCTGTC
This sequence comes from Priapulus caudatus, assembly GCF_000485595.1. Classification (NCBI taxonomy): domain Eukaryota; kingdom Metazoa; phylum Priapulida; class Priapulimorpha; order Priapulimorphida; family Priapulidae; genus Priapulus; species Priapulus caudatus. The sequence continues at coordinate 127,766 of NW_014577196.1, read as the reverse complement.
TAATTTGCACTGTTGACGATTAGTAAAGTGTGACGGTTGACCGTTTGTCTGATTTCAGCACGAGAAGGGTCAAGGTCTGATTGAGGAGAACGAGGTCTATTCCAACACGCTGGCCGGTGTGTGGATCACCACGGGAAGCACGCCCGTGCTCAGGAGGAATAGGATACACAGCGGCAAACAGGTAAGCAACGCTGATATCTTGTGGACAGGACACGAAGCATGGGAAGTCCATTTCCTCTTTAGAACTTTCATCCACTCTTATGTCCAATATATATGTAATCCCAAGTTTCATCCCCATTAACATCAAGTCCACTTATCCTCAGCACAAGTGGATGAGCTTCTCTGTTGCCTATGTCAGTATGTACATTCAAAACTACAATATATTGCTGTTATTACGTTCGTTCTTGTGATGTTTACACATATTTAGCGATTGTAATTATTTTTGTTTTTTGCGTGTATTGGTTTTGGCAACTAGTAATAACATTCTTTCATACAGGTGGGCGTGTACTTTTATGATAATGGTCACGGAACATTGGAAGAAAATGATATATTCAACCATCTCTATTCCGGCGTTCAAATCCGGTAGGTTTTACCTCGCCTAATTTGGGTGTCAAAGCATTTACAGCAAATCTGTACTGTTGCTGGTTATTGACTAAGCCATGGTGAAATTTGTATAAAAAAACCGTGTCTGTATAATGATGCCATTAGTGACATTATTAGATTTTTACTACATATTTTATCATTTATTATCATTTTAATTATTTATTGTAAATTAAAAATGCCATTATTAAACTGCTCGAAACGCATTCATATCCGGTAACAGTTTAAGGACAAGAAACGTTTCTAAAAAATAAACTCGCCGAAAAAAAGTGCTGCAATCAGTCAAAAAGATTTCTAAATGATGATTTAATTTGATGATTCAAATGAAGTCTAAATGATCTCCATAGCATCGCTTGGTGCTTCAGGACGGGCAGCATTCTGCTAATCAAGAAGAACAAGATCTGGGGCAGGCAGAAAGGCTGCATGCTCCGTCAAGAATGAGACTAGTATTGTCAGCACCCGCGTTTTCTGTAAATGTTTTCACCCGTGTATTAATATTCATTCTGCGGTGCTTCAGGACGGGCAGCAATCCTCTGATCAAGAAGAACAAGATCTGGGGCGGGCAGAACGGCGGCGTGCTCGTCTACAACGGCGGCCTCGGCGTGCTCGAGTGCAACGAGATCTTCGACAACGCGATGGCCGGCGTCTGGATCAAGACGGACAGTAACCCCGTGCTGCGACGCAACAAGATACACGACGGCAGGGACGGCGGCATATGCATCTTCAACGGAGGCAGAGGTACGGGCGTCTCTCGCGGGTTTTCCTCCAGAATGCAATTCATAAGTGTAAATAAAGTGAATTTAATTTAATCGAATTTAATTTACCCGCGCCTCCGACGGCAGCTTTGGACGTCGTCCCCCGAATGTCATAATATTCCTTTTTAAAATTTCGTTGTTAATTTCGTTAACGCGATCAGTTATGATGCGTAGCCGTTCGTTTTTGTGCGACGGATGCGAATGCGGCCTCATCCACAGGTAACGTGGTGTGATAATCGCGCTCTGCATTTACGTATGCATTTCGCAGTTTGCCATTAATGTGGCAGCGTTCGCAGGTAACGGAGTAATAAATAATCTCTACTAATAATGACCTTCGTTTCACGCAGGTGTGCTTGAGGAGAACGACATTTTCCGCAACGCGCAGGCCGGCGTGCTGATCAGCACGCAGAGCCACCCGACGTTGCGAACGAACCGCATCTTCGACGGCATGGCGGCCGGCGTCGAGATCACGAACAACGCGACGGCGACGCTCGAGGGAAACCAGATCTTCAACAACAAGTTCGGCGGCCTGTGTCTCGCCAGCGGCGTGTCACCGGTCCTCAAGGGTAGGTGTGACAATACTGGTAGGTGTGACGATGACACTGGTAGGTGTGACAATATTGGTTGGTGTGATGACGACATTAGTAGGTGTGACGAAGACACTGGTAGGTGTGACGACGACACTAGTTTGTGTGACAATACTGGTAGGTGGGACGATGACACTGGTAGGTGTGACAATACTGGTAGGTGTGATGACGACACTGGTAGGTGTGACGACGACACTGGTAGGTGTGACGACGACACTGGTAGGTGTGACGACGACACTGGTAGGTGTGACGACGACACTGGTAGGTGTGACGACGACACTGGGGGGGCGGGGGGGGCGGGCGGCGCGCGGCCCCCGGCGCCCAGGAGGTGACGACGACATTGGTAGGATGTGACGAAGACACTAGTTTGTTGTGACGACGACAAACCGGTGGTGTGACGACGACACTTGGCTAGCTGTGACGACGGACACTTGCGTTAGGTGTGACGACGACACTAGTCTTGTGTGACGACGCACGGTATGCGTGGTAGGTGGGACCAATACTCGGTTCAGCCGTGACCGACGACAACTGGTAGGTGCCGCCTTGACAACACCTGGTAGGTGTAACAATACTCGGGATTGAGCATTCTTCCGCAGACCGCCGGAAATCGCGCGATTTGACAGTCCAACTCCGGGTCGATTTGTTGTGCAAACGTTCTAAATTCGTTGAGAAAATTGGGAGGGGGGTAACAACTGCCTAACCCAATTTAACAATTATATATCCTCAACCCGCACCTGACTTGATTAGACGGTGCTAGAGTGTAGACAGTAGGCTGACAGCCGAAGTAAGATACAGTTGTATCTGTTTTTGCGTTACCAGAAAAGACAAATCCTCGTTCACAGACTGCCAGTAGAGGGCCAGACATTGCAGCTAGCCTGATCACGTAACGCCATGCCTGGCCTGGGGGCCGGAGTTTACATGTTGCTGCGTGCATGGTGTGCTGCATGACTATGTCGACTGATTGTTCCATTGCGCATTGCTTTTTTTTCATATCAAATTCTCGTCGCAGCAAGGCAGCTTATGTCTGAGTAAAAACAAAGGCAAGCGCGGTGTGCTCGGTAAACAGAAAAAGATCATTATGTTCTAGACAGTTTAATAAAAATTGGCCTATTTTCAGCCCCCCCTCATTTCCTATTATATGTTCGTTTGTTCCTTTTGACAACTTGAAAAGGTGATTCAAGAGTCTCTGATTAATGTGCTTCAGAATAGCTTAGAATGCACCAAATTGCCACCATTCTTTAAAAAAATTCCGGGGAGTATGCCCCGGACTCCCTAGCATTGCGATGGGCCACGGTCCTCGCATTGCTCACTCCTTCTGTCTTGCTTTAATTAAAAATTTCAGCTGAAAATTAAATTATCCAATCTCATCCTGAATATACTGCGTAGAGGTAACAATACTGGTAGCGGTTGTAAACAATACTGGTAGATGTAACAATACTGGAGCGTGTAACAATACTGCGTTGGGTGACTCGACCGACACTGGTAGGTGTGACAACGACACTGGTAGGTGTGACAACACTGGTAGGTGTGACGACGACACTGGTAGGTGTGACAACGACACTGGTAGGTGTGACAATACTGGTAGGTGGGACGATGACACTGGTAGGTGTGACAATATTGGTTGGTGTGACGACGACACTGGTAGCTGTGACGACGACACTAGTTTGTGTGATGACAACACTGCTCTGGTCAGGAAATGTGACAACGATGAATGGCCGGCTTACTAACGTTTAGTTGGTGAGATTTTTCAGATTAGTTATGAAGTTTGGTTTGAGTGGGTAAGCTATTATTAGTCAAAATGTGTGACATGAATGCTTTTATGCATTTTGAAATTGACAGTTGAGTAATTTTGAGACGACTTTTTCGGTTGGTCCAAAGTTGTTTCATAACTCCTGATTGTATTCTTTGTGGGAAGGCTTGCTGCTATTCATTATTTAGATTTGTAATAGAGATGTGGAAATAAGTGTGTGAATTAATGCTGTGGTGATATGCTGTTTCTGTGACTTTTCAGAAGAAAAATGCACTCATCTAATGTAAACATGAAATTATTATCTCTGGTGTTGACATCTCTGCAGATAACAAGATCTTTGACAATCGTAACTCAGTGGAAAAGGCAGTGAAAAGTGGCCAGTGCCTGTACAAAATATCCAGCTACACTAGCTTCCCAATGCATGACTTCTACAGGTAATTAGAATTAGCTCCCAACACTTGTACAATGGTAGTAGGTGCATGAATGGTCAATATGCGAGAAAATGTAATTATTACATAGGCTAATGGCCCAATGGTAATGTCTAACCTTGGAGGAAATATTGATTGTAAAGAATCCTTTGTTTTGCCCTAGGTGTCGAACATGTAACACGACTGATCGCAATGCCATCTGTGTTAATTGCATCAAAGTTTGCCATGCCGGCCACAATGTGGAGTTCATCAGGCATGATAGGTTCGTAAAACACACTCTAGTTTAAATATACTATACCGTATTCCCTCGAATAATAGCCCCTGCTTGAATAAAGGCATGTGTGATTAACAGTGTTGTAGTCGAGTCCGCACCCCCCGAGTCCGAGACCGAGTCCGAGTCCGCACCCCCCGAGTCCGAGTCGACGTCCGCGCACCCGAGTCCCTGAGTCCACACCAAACACGGAGTCCCGAGTCACACGACCGGAGTCAGTTTTTGATGTACAACAAAAAGCGGGGGCACGCCCGGGACAAGGCCAATTCACTTCTATGTATGGTGTTTTCAAAAATTGGGGGGCGGGCGTGGTGCTTCCATGTCCCTAGGACTCTAGTCGACATTGTTTTGCATAAAATTAGAAAGTACCAGTAAACTTGCATAAGTCGACACTTTTGGCAGCATATTTCGGTGGCCTCGACTCTAGGAAATAACGTCTGTGGAGAAATAAAACGTTTTAAAAATCAACGAATAAAAATTGCGTGCATTATGCATTGTCTTATAAGCTAAACGAACATTCTAATTGTATGTAGAATGTATATTAGTGCAATCATCACACTTGGCGTATGAGATTGATCTGGGAAAAAGGTGCAACCGTGCATCGGTAGACATTCGAAAGTGTATAGTCAGCCAAACACAGAGACACGATCATAACGAAACGTGTCAAGTAACGGATCCATTAGTGTTTTACGAGAATGACACGGCCTGTTGAACCAAATCGAGAGAGTGCTAGTACTTAGTACCTGACTACCTAGTACCTACTACCTTCGAAGTGGTAGAGGTCATATAGTAGTACTACTAGTACATCGCACATAGGTTCATGACATCATTTTACACCTTTCTGCCCTTATATCACTGCTGCCAGCCGCAGTAGACGATTGGTTAACGCGCGCCGTGTGTAATTATTATGCCGCTGTTGAATACGAATTGATGAGCGTGAACTCGGCCCACGCGCGATTTAAGCGCCGACAACAACAGCATCTATGACTAACTATGTATGTAGTGCCTCGAGCCGGTCTCGACCCGAGTCCTCGAGTCCGGAGGGCTCGAGTCCGAGTCCGAGTCCGAGTTATTGCACTCCGAGCCCGCCAGAGACCGAGACCGAGACCAAGGAAAACGGTCCAAGACCGGTCTCGAGACCTACAACACTGGTGATTAAGGGCCGGGGGGGGGGGTAAAGATACTTTAAATCAATAAACGCCGGAGCCTGAATAGTCGCGGGGGGGGGGTGGGTGATGATGTATATATATAGGTATACAGTTTGTGACTGTCTGGCTCACGTTTGCTATTGACATTAAAAAAAGTTATCAAATAAAGTGCCATTGTTCCATGCGGTGAATTCTCTCTAACGGGTTTTTCATTACTTTCAATTGTATTGATAACAAGCAGGTGCGAACGTCACCAGAGTAAAACAAAACTTCGTGAAAAAAACATTTAAAAAAACATGTTTTGGCCAGATCTTTGCACGAAATAACAGGCCTGTCTCTAGATATATTACGAAGGAAATAAATTAAATACTGGGTGTAGCATGCAGTAAAACAATAAACGCCCCTGCCTGAATAAAGGCATGCTTGAATAGGCGCCGGGGTCATTGGTGTGACGAAAACAATAAACGCCGGGGGTTTATTCGAGGGAATACGGTATATCTAAAAAAATACTTGAGTGAAAACCATTTAACAAATAATCAATATATCACAAAAACAACTCTAATATCTTTTTCCCCCTTAGTTTTTTTGTGTACAGTGTTTGCTTGCACTTGATTTCATGCCAAGATTACACCAGAGTGCATAACCTTCTTTCTATTTCTCATCCCTTCCTCCAAAAATAACTGCAGTAGTAGCTCGTCTAAGTTAGAGCAGGTGTTGTGTAACTGACATGGTTCGCACAGTCCTTGAAAAGTCCTTGAATTTGAGGGGAGTCCTTGAAAAGTACTTGAATTTAGTAAATGTTTGTTTAGTGCTTAAATTTCATGAAAATGTCCTTGAATTTCATGAAAATGTCTTGAATTTTTAGAAAGAATCCTTGCCTGTAATAAAAAGACATTTTGTACCATCAATAATGTGCAAACCTCAATAAAAATTGTGTTAAATGAGCTTAAAAAGCTATAGACACGATAGACAGTTAAATGATGATCACAAATTACAGTAAGTCAGTCAAATCAGTCAGTAAATCGAGGTATGTTGTAGAAGTGACAGTGTATAGAAGGGTTTATTAATCTGATCCAGGTAAGTTTTAGAGGTGACAGTGATTAAGAATGGGGTTATTATCAAATTAATCCAGGTATGTTTTGTTCTGTGTATGAATTCCTATAAAATGTCCGATAAAATGTCTTTGAAAAGTCCTTGAAAAATTGTTCAGTCCTGTATGAACCATGAACTGACTAACCGTGCCGCACTATTTTCCTTTCAGGTTTTTCTGTGACTGTGGTGCAGGTACGCTGAACAACTCGTGCCTGCTACAGGGTGAGCCGACGCAAGACACAGACACCCTGTACGATTCGGCTGCGCCCATGGAGTCGCACACACTCATGGTCAACTAGCAGCAGCACCTACGCTCGACGTCATGTGAGGCGGTGGCAAGGCCAGAGCCTCTCTCTCTCCGAGAAATAGCACCTCTACTCCTCTATTCTTCCTCCTCATTATCATCATCATCATCACCATCATCGTCATCAACATCATCGTCATAGTCTCCATGTTCTTCCTCGTGCCCTGACGGGAGTTTCTTCTCATCTCTTGTACATTTTTCACTCATACACATGTCAACGAAACCCATCAAATGTGGTGACGGTGGTGGTGACGGTAGTGGTGGTATCGGTGGGAGGTGACAGAAGCATTCGTGGTCCTCGATCGTTGGCGTTTCTGTGTACGGGGGGTGAGCGGTCGGTCGCTAGCACGTGGTGGACTCGCGCTGAAAAGATGCGTTGCTATGCAGAGAGGAGCACAGCATGTTGCCGAGTGATATTGTGAGGAAGACTTGTACGCTTGCTGGTATGTTTTCACGTGGACCAATCTGTCCTGGTCTCTCTTTCTTCCTCTTTCTCTCTCTCTCTCTCTCTCTCTCTCTCTCTCTCTTTGCACGTGTGTGTGTGTTCGCATGCATGTTGTGTCACATTCCTCGTGTTGGTGTACTGTAAAAACGTGATCTAATTGTGAAAATGGAAAAAGTCGAGGTCTTTCTATTTCCTATGTAAATTGGTGCACCAAGACAGTCATGTTCTCTGCCCGTGTCCACCACAGTTGTACCGGAGTTTAGACGTTGTGTACTCAGATGGGGGTTAGTGTTTAACACTTACTGCTGTAGTTCGATTATTAACACTTATAACCACGATAAGCATATGCCTTCTAACCCTTATTGGCCTTCAAAAAAGCTTCCTCGTGAAATAGTACTTGCAGCTAGCAGCATGTGAATCGACATGCATTGCGCGACGTTGCAATGCGAGCTGCAATGTGAATAGTAGTGTCTAACCAGGATGAACATTTATAGTCGCAGTAGTAGCAGTACTTCTGGGGCCAGTTGTTTCTTCCAGATTCCTATTCCATTCCACTTCAATTCCTTTGATTTCATTTTGGTTTTAATTGCCTTTATCGACTGTTGAGATGAAACCGATCTATCTTAAAGATGTATGCTGTTGGTAACTGACCCCCAAAACTAGCCATGAATCTGAAGTGATGCAGCCAGGGGTTGAATCTGTGTGACAGGTGTATGATACCTATGTGATTGTCTAGCTCACTGCAGTGGTATTCACGATTGGACCATGGCCTCTTGAACCCTTCTAATTCATACGTTTTGTGTTCACTACGTGTGAATTCTGAGAGCTAGACGAAGTGCTGATATGCAGCGTGTGTTTGACTGGCTGGAAGAAAGTGAGGTGACATTAAGTGGTCTCATAAAGAATGTGTGTGTTTACACTACGTGTTAATATCACCTTCAAAATAACAGAGGGGCAGTGCAGTGGCGTGTTTGTGAGACGTGAATTAGGTACGAGTGTGAGCCGTGCACTTTGGTTCCGCGACGTAGTTTTGTGATGGTGGGCATCTAGAGTCTGGTTATGTTAGAGATTTTGGTACGTTCACAATCAGCAGGGTCTTCAAAATTTTGGTTAAAAACCACCCAAATAATTTCTTTACCATTTTAATTTACAATGCCATGAGCAAACTGTCTCGTGAAATAGTTGTGTCGTGATATTGTGGACTGATATACCGTGCAAATGATCGTTTGTACCTTTAAAATGAAAGAGAAACGTGTAAACAGTTCGATATAGTGACTGTGAGATAGACACTTCCACTCCTGGCCAACCTTGTTTCCCCAACATTAGCAGTTCTTGGTCAATTTATTTCAGTGGTGCCTACTAAAATTGGTTTTTTGATGGGTTCTTGAATTCAGGTAACTTTGCATAACTGGTGAAAATAATGTACATATTTTATTACATAACGTATAGTGTTGTGCTTACCTATAGACTGTATACTCTAGAACATAATGTGAAAGTTCCCTTACCGAAGGCAAGCGACGCCTTGCTGCAACTTTTGCTCGCAAGCTGTGCTTTGCACACTTGATTACTGATGCTGTGTCAGCGTGGAATACTGCTAGCTACAGGTCAATGTCACTAGCGCGCACAGCGGCTGCCGTGGCACGTTGCAAACGCACGATCGTAGACCTTGCAAATGTTTCTCACGTTATTCGCGATTGCCCAATGATAGACGGAGGTCTACCGTGATCCTTCCGTCGAAGGTAGTGGTAATGTGTTGTACCGAAGAGGAGCATGGTGGCTCTAAACATTGGTTATGTGGAAATAATGTGCGTGTGTCGGTGCATGCATGCATGCATGCATGCATACATGGGTGGGCATGGGAATGTGTGGGTGTGTGTGCATGTGGGGTGTGCGCGTGTGTCCATGCATGTGATGATGTGAGTGCGTGTGAGGGTCAGTATATATAGAAGCTAATCATGATTTTTCTGACAATTTATTCGGAGACAGCATCTCGTCTCGTCGTCTAGGTGACTTATTTTTACATGAATATATGTATATATATATATATTCGCCACGTAATTGGATGATATGATTTGCGCGAGACCACGTCCAGGGGCTCCTGATTGATATCAGATATAAACTGGCACGCTAGCCTGTCCGTGGCGACAATCGCTTGTTGGCAACAGACGCCGTTATTGTGACACCTGCGATGTATGTAATATGTGTTCATAGCTTATTGATTGGATAGGCCATTTATCAAAGTATGTAATTTTTTTTCTGCCCAGGTTATCGATTCGTTTACTTTTCTTTATCATTATTCTAGCCGAGCTTGTTTTGTTATTGTCCTCGATTTTCTCTGGCCGATTTAATGACTGCCACTGTCTGCACGTTGTCCATTTTAAATATATCAGTTCGTTGTTATTATTAGTTTCATTTGTAAATTTTAGTTTGAAATTTGGTTTGATACGGGCCATATTTAGTTAAAGGGATGTTACGGTGCACTTTAACAGCAACTGCCTTTAGTATTACAAATTATATAATAAATATATATATATTGTATCTAACACTATTGTGTTACGACATGTAAGTAATTAGTGGAAAGCAGTCAGCGGTACAGGCGTTGGTTCCACTTTCAATTTAAATCGGAGCTAAAAACTTACCTTTACTCACAATTTGTCGCCTAAATATTGACAAGTTGCTCACGTATATTCCTGAAAAGTAAATTGCTTTTGCTAAAAACACTTAGTGATGTAATGCCAAAGCCGTTTGCATGAATTTGTAATATATCATTCTTTGACTTGAGAAGTCTTACTAGAAAAACTGTCGCACTCCCGTGACTCAATATTCATTATTGGGTGTTAGTGTAAGTATGGATGACTTATTCATATTTAAATTTCAACTGTGGCTCTGCTTGTACTTGTAAACCTGCCACCAGTGCTTCAATATACTGTGTCAAATGGTAAAATTACATGTTGTTGGTTTTTTCACTTGTTCGTAGTTGACCCAGTACGTAAAAAAAAATTTGGATACCGGCAATGATTAATCGTAGGGCACTTTCTGGTCACCGTGTGATCTCTGTGTGCTGCTGTTTTGGTCTGTAACATGATTGTTAATATAGTTAAAACAGTTATATAGTTATATAGTTATATAGTTATATAGTTAATATAGATAAGGCATATCAACACAGGCATGCATATAATCAGGTGATTCATCAAATAGTATAGTGCAGTGCATAGCTCACTACCATGCAGTGCATAGCTCACTACCATGCAGTGCATAGCTCACTACCATGCAGTGCATAGCTCACTACCATGCAGTGCATACACATTTAAATGAAAACACATGCGCTCATTGGTGCAAAGACAATCATACAATGAATTAAGGTACAATAGAATATATTGTTGTAAAAATCTCTATTGTTCGTAATGGCATATTCCAATAATTCATTCTCCAGTCAACAATCAGCAGGTATTCCTAATGATTGTGATTTGCTTGTTGGTCTTCGTGATAATTGATTTATCTGTCTGGCACAACTGACAGGACTCTAAAGCGGCGTTAAGCCTAGCGCAGACTTGCGACTTTTGGTTGCTCGTCGCTGCAACCTGCAACCGCATGCGATCGGTCGCACGCCTCACCGTGTGTCACATGCGATTTCGAAACGATTGGGAGCGACGAGTTGCTGAAAATCAAACCAGTTTGATTTCTTGCAACTCGTTGCAAGCGACCAGAATCGCTACGAGTTGCAGTTGCACGTTCCCGCAGACATAGCGATTTGACGGCAATTTCGACTGCGATTCTAGAATCGCAGCCGAGTTGCATGAAAAAGTCTCAAGTCTGCGCTAGGCTTAGCCAATCACAATTGCGCCAGGACTTTCTAAAACCAACACTTGGTAACAAAGTGCCACAGAGACAAACAGGTACAAACTGAGTTGGCTTGATGGACCTAGCAGCACTGTCCAGGGTGCCTGGCTATCTCATTAAGAAGGATAGGCCAATAAGTCTGTATAATATGCTATATATATATTATATAATATGCATAATATATATATTATATCTGCATAATATGCTATATATATTATACAGGATAGTGGATGGGGTGGGTTTAGGTGTCATCACTAATAACATACTTCCATAGCATTTCCACGAGGGAGCTTTTGCCTCGTTCGCAGTGACAGCACTGTGGAAAGGGAGTGCATCCAGGGTTACAGCAGGGAATGAGAGTGTTATTCGCTCCTCTTCTGATCTGACTCGTGCCCCATTTCATACGCTCGTCGAATTTCTTCTTAAGTTTAGCAATGAACGGGATGATTCTCTTGCCCTTCGGTGACTTATTGATGTTGTACCTCTCCGCAGGATCGGCGTCAAGGTCAAACAGTAAAGGGGGGTTGTGTTTAGTTCGCAGTGCTGTAATCCTGCAGTCGTCGTCAGGGTTCCTTTGTCCACACAAGCCCGAACCCTTTGTCCAGAAGTGAGCTTTGTACTGCTTGTATCTTACAGCAAACACGCCGAATCTTGGATCCGCACCAACCGGGTAGTAGAAGAAAGTGTCTCTCTTGCTCTACGAATAAAACGGTTATATCACAATGACGACAATGGTGCGTGCCTGGGAAATTGCACGTGTACCTATCAGAATGAGTAAAGCGATAATTCTGAGCAGGACGTGAAAATGTTTATTCTATTTTCAGGCTCGACATCCTTGTCCACAGGATGGATTAATTATCACGAAGGATCTTATATATACAAACTTCTGGCTGCTTTCTCTGAAATTCTCTCACCAATAGCTACTTCACTCCTACATGCTAATGATTACGAGAGAGGGACATGCGCCGCTGATTTCCTCAGAGTATTTACAATACCTTCCCATGCCTAAGCAGAATTTCTTCCATGTCTACGCCATCAAGTCGAAGCGGTGGTTTCTTCCCGAGTAACGTAGCTATAGTAGGTAGGAGATCCAAGGTGCTAGCCAGCTCGTGTGTCCTGCCAGGTGGGATGACGCCTGGCCAGTAGGCGATCGCTGGCACTCGCATGCCTCCCTCATACGTCGTACCCTTGCAGCACTTTAGAAGACCGGCACTTCCTCCCTGGATCTCTCTAGTCATACTAGGCCTACAGAGGATAACAGAGTGTGACGTTTCACTTTCGATTTTTTACTTACGGGTTGAAGAGTCTGTAGAATATTCTCGCGAATTTTTTTTATTACGAACGGCTGCGAGGCAGCACAATTTTATTTTGTCGAGCCTGAGGAAATATATTGATGATCGGTGTCAGAAACTGAAGCGACACTGAAGATTGTTGTTCATAGAGAGAAAGTGGTAGAATTGCATACCCGAAGTCATGCATCATTCAATGATGTCATGTTTGCCATAACCTGACAAACTAATTAAAATCAAGGTGAGTGAAGGAATGTTTTTACGCTATTACAGGAACATGATGATACAATATGCGCAGCATGCGCTTACATACGTACAACGTATTTATCCGTACTTGTTGAATGCCTTACCCATTGTCTGAAGTGAAGAAGACATATGTATTATTCTCAATACCAGCATCCTTCACAGTCTTCAGTATCATTCCGACCGACCAGTCCAGTTCAGCTAACGCATCGCCAAATGCACCTATAATATACATATATACTGTGTGAAAGAGCTCTAAAAGATTTATTTCAGTCATGCAATTTACGCTATAACTCAAATGTATTATATATAAATGTGTTGACCATACTCGTGAGCATTGTACAATACTATATTAAGGCAACTATTAAATACTAGATTAATCCATTGTAATGCACGTACCTAATTTCTACTGTTTCACCTCAAACTAATATATTTTCACGTTATATTTAAGCAGTATGAAAAAAATAAAAACCCGTGTCACTAATTTCAGAACTAATATATTCAAAACAAAGCTCATTATAAACTGCAAATCAGATATCATTCATTTTTCGAAATAATCGGAACCAAGAGTGGTTGAATACGTGTAATACATATAAGTGGAATGCATATTAATTGCACCTCTTATGCTAGAGTTTGTAAACCTCTGTCCAGCAAACTGAGGATGATGCGTCTGATAGGAAGCATAGTAGAGAAAGAATGGATTTCTTGCATCCGTTGCCTCCTTTATGAAATCTGTAGCTTTATCTGGAACAGTGCGAAAATATAGTACAGTGATAGTACTATATATAGCACCATGCTAAATGAATACCACGACTGGCATATGACTATATATGAATGAAGTGTAACTAAAGGAGAATTTACAACTACCAAATCATTCAAAACTGCGTCTATGCAACTGGGTCTAGATCAGCATAATTTGCTAAATTATTCTCGTTTCACGTTAATTATAATTACAATACCTATATGTTTCTTCGTAAGGCTAATCAAATCAGCTGGTTGCTCCACGATGGTGGTATTGCCAAACAGTGGACATGGTGCCTCGTTGTTTCTACAGGGTCTAATACATGATCCATCTGGATAAAAGCACACTGGACAGGGGCACATATCATGAGAATAAGGTATGCCATAGTACTCATCAAACCCATGGTTAGTTGGAAGATACGTTCCATTGACTCCAACACCAAGGTGCCACTTCCCTATGGCAGCACTCTTGTAACCATGGCGACCCAGAAACTCTGCTATTGTCGTTTCGTTATGGGGCAAACCACCAATGTCACCTGGGCTGAATACATCTGGGTAAATACCACTTCTTGTCTGGTACCTGCCAGTCAGCAAAGATGCCCTGGAAGCGCATAATTACATATGAATTATTTATCAATCAATTTCGGCTCATATATTGGCCCTAACGACAATGTAATTAAAACATATTAATTAAGGAAATCATTTCATAATTGTATTTGGTATTATGAATTATGATAGTATTATTATTATTGAGGGGGGATTACGGAATAGTCTCCCGTGTAGGCCTACTGATCAGTATCATGTTTACCTTGATGGGCTGCATACAGGACTTGTGCTATAAAATTGTGTAAACACTAGGCCTTTGTTTGCCATTTCATCAATAAATGGAGTATGCGATGTTGGATGTCCAAAACACGACAAGTCGCCATAGCCCAAGTCATCAGCAAAGATTATCACGACATTAGGTTTCCTATCATACTGACTATTGTTGAAGCGTAGGTCAGTAACACACGCGTAACGCAACGCCGCTATTGCAAGCACGCCCAAAAACGGAAAAGCATGTAACCACGCCATGCACGTTGGAGCTGAAGTTCCAAATTCCGAGTTCAAGTTTGAAGCCAAGCCATCAACAACTAAACAAGAACAATGAAGAGGTAAAGTGAACCCGTGTGCAGGCGGGGATGACAGTCGTGTGCTCTATCCCCGCTCTATCCCTTCAGGCTAAGGCAGTAGTGTGTACGTATAGAAGACATAAGCACAGATGTCAACAAGCGTAGACCTTAAGTAAACATCACAGGGGGCGTAGGTTAATACCGTTAGTTCACGAAGGTTGGGCAGACACCGAGTACGCAGGCACAGTGGATGTATGGGGCGCGCGCACTTGTCGTCTACATGTGAATTATATTTATTGATTTATTTAAGATATGATATTTATATACTAGAAATGGGCGCACGGCATCGGGAGGTCGTTTCGCGTATTTTCTCCACCTGATGTTATAGATATCCACTTTAGTTGGGTTTGCCGAGCTTTCATTTTCGCGGATTTAGTACTTATTTATTATACTCATAGTCTAAAAATGTGAGAATTTTCATAGTCTAATACTCATAGTCTAAAAAAGAATAGATATACGCATTAACTTAATTCATGCAACTATCACAGGTGGTGTAGGTTACCGTTAGTTCGTGCAGGCGCAGTGAATGCGCGCGTAGCACAAGCATTGAT
>NW_014577196.1:111268-112540 GCF_000485595.1 Priapulus caudatus | reverse complement strand
AGCTGTTAACCCCCCCCCCCCTCTCCCCCCGCATACGCTAATGCGCTATAGGCGGCATGAAAGTGTATTAACTTTCATATCTCGCGAACGAATTGAGCTACATTTCTAGAAATCTAGATACATATAAACACATGTCTTAGCTATAATCCCCGTGTAATGAGTTTATTGAATCACGAATAGTTTAGGTAATTAATTACCAAAAATATACGCACGGAATCGCTCATAGACTAATATATACGCGCGGCTATGGCCCGTAGGATAGTGTACTAATTCTAATATCTCGCGAACGATTTGAGTTACATTTGCTAAAATTCTAGATACATATAAACACATGTCTTAGCTATGGTCTCTGTGAATTTTGAGTTTATTAAAGCACGAATAGTTTAATTAATTACCAAAAATATACGCACGGTATCGCTCATAGGCTAATATATACGCGTGGCTATATGGCCCGTAGGATAGTGTACTAACTCTAATATCTCGCGAAGGATTTGAGTTACATTTCTAAAATTCTAGGTACCTATAGACACATGTCTCTAGACATATACTCTCTGTGAATATTGAGTTTATATAAGATATAGTCAATATATTAGCAAATATATGCGCGCGGGAGTGAATTACAGATGATTAAAGTGGTGCACTGGCGCATTGCACAGCTGGTACACGTATTCAGGAGTTAATGAAGACATTGTCTTCATTCGCTCCTGATGTATTGTATACAGGCGGGCGCGGTAGGGGGGTTCGGAGTCGGGTGGTTCGAACATTTAATCATCTGTAATTCACTTCTAAAAGAATATCTGCATTGGGCACCCCCTCTAATAATTATAGTACTGCCATAAGCTACAACTGTGCCAAGTTTGAGATATTTGTCACTCCTGTAACGATTCGGCCCATATTTTGCACTAAGGGACCTGACTATTTCTGGCTCTGCAAAGGAATGCAACTAATAACACTGACAGGTACCCGTCCAACGCCTGGAGTAAAGAAGCGTTCTCTCGGAAAAAAATGCTGTGATCACAGATCAGGACTTTAAAAGTACGCAGATGTCAGTCAGTTGTTACCTGGTGCATTCGATATTTACATGCTATATCTGAGAAGAGGAGTGTACTCGGAATCTCCCTTCACGGTTCATAACGTGGTCTGATAACAAACATAGCATTTACAAAATGCTGGATTTGCCCCGGTGATATACACTAGAGTTATATCACACTTAGAGGTATTACACGCAGCATATTTTAACTATATTCGCAGATCTTCTAAGAAACAACGAAA
>NW_014577196.1:101957-111243 GCF_000485595.1 Priapulus caudatus | reverse complement strand
TAGATATCATTTCATTTTTCGAAATAATCGGAACAAGAGTGGTTGAATACGTGTAATACATATAAGTGGAGATGCATATTAAGTTGCACCTCTTATGCTAGAGCTTTGTAACCCTCTGTCCAGCAAACTGATGGATGATGCGGTCATAGATAGCAAGCATAGTATTGAAGAAAGAATGGATTCTTGCATCCGTTGCTCCTTTATGAAATCTGTAGCTTTAATGCTGCGAAAGCAGTGCGAAAATATAGTACAAAGTATGTATCTATATTATAGCTACCATGCTAAATTGAATACCACGACTGGCAATGAACTATATATGAATCGAAGGTAACTAAAGGAGAATTTACAATACCGCAAATCATTCAAAACTGCGTCTATGCAGACGGGTCTAGATCAGCAATAATTTTGCTAAATTATCTCGTTTCCACGTTAATATAATTACAATACCTAATATGTTTTTTCGTAAGGCTAATAAAATCAGTGGTGCGCTCCAACGATGGTGTATTGCCAAACCAGTGGACATGGTGCCCTCGTTGTTTTTTACGGAAGTCTGAATCAATGATCGCATCTGGATAAAAGCACACTGGACAGGAGCAACATATCATGAGAATGAGAGGTAGTGCCAGTAAGTACTCATACAAACCCATGTTAGTTGAAGATACGTATCCAATTGACCGTCCAACACCAAGGTGCCGAACTTCTCCTCAATGGCAGCACTCTTGTAACCATGGCGATCCACAGAAACTCTGCTATTGTCGTTTTAACGCTTATGGGGCCCAAACCACCAAACTGTCACCTGGGCTGAATACAATCTGGGAAATACCACTATCTTGGTCTGGTAACCGTGCAGTCAGGCAAAGATGCCCTGGAAGCGGCTATAGATTACATAAATTATGTTATCAACTACAATTTCGCGCTCAGATGATGGCCCTAACGCAATTAATTAAAACATATTAAGTTAAGGAAATCATTTCATAAGTTGTATTTGGTATTGATGAAATTATGGATAGTATTATTATTATCTGAGGGTGGGATTTGACGTGAAGATCGCGTCCGTGTACTTGCAGGTGATCCAGTAGTTAATTGAGCTGCATGGACGAGGATCTTGCTGCTATAGGAAATGTGTGTAAGACACTAGGCCTTTGTTTGCCATTTCATCAACTAAATGCGAGTATGCGATGTTGTATGTCCAAAACACGCACAAGTCGGCCCATAGCCAGCATCAGTCAAAATACGCGCATTAGGCTTTCCTATGCATTACTGACTATGTTGAAGCTAACGTTCTCGGTAACACCGTCGTACGCACGACCGCTATTGCAAGCACGCCCAACAACGGTAAAATGCATGTACCTCATCTGCCTATGCACTGTGGCTGAAGTTCCAAATTCGCTGAGTTCAAAGTTTGAAGCAAGCGCATCAACAACTAAACAAGAACAATGAAGAGGTAAAGTGACCCTGTTTGCAGCGCGGCGTATGACAGTCGTCGTGCTCTATCCCGTCTATCCCTTCAGGCTAAGGCAGTAGTGGTACGGTATAGAGACATAAGCACAGATGTCAACAAGCGTGAGACCTTAAGCTAAAACATCACAGGGGGCGTAGGTTAATACGGCGTTAGGTGTCACGAAGGTTGGGGCAGACCAACGAGTACGCGGCACAAGTGGGATGTATGGGACGCGCGCACTTGTCGTTACATGTGAACTGTAATTGATATTGATTTATTTACCGAACTGATATGGATATTTTATTAACAGAAATGGGCGCAGCGGCATCGGGAGGTCGTTTTCGCGCGTATGTTTCTCGCACCTGATGTTATAGATATCCACTTTAGTTGGGTTTGCCGAGATTTCATTTTCGCGAGATGTTAGTACTTATTAGTTATAGCTCGATAGTCTAGAAAATGTGAGATTTTCATAGTCTAATACTCTATACGTCTCAAAAAGAATAGATATACGCCATGCAACTATCACAGGTGGTGTAGGTTACCGTTAGTTCGTGCAGGCGCAGTGAATGCGCGCGTAGCACAAGCATTGATCTATATATAAATTATATTAATTGATTGATTAATTGATATATTATATATAGACTATAATATATATTGATATTTATATATAGATATAGATATAGATCAGTGGGAACACGGAATCATGACGTGATTCGCAATTTTTCCGTGCAACAGATACGGGCACTATACACATGATATTGTGGTGGCGCTAGGGGTGACCACACTGGATTTTGTTCCACGCGCTGGTGGTTAAGCACGTGGAATTTATCTTGTTTCGGGGATCATTTCGTCGCAACCAGCGAAGGCTGGACGGTTGAGCAGATAGCAGGAAAGACCCAGAGTTGGAAATGAACGCAAGTCTTTATATAGTGATTGTATAGCAAACTAATAGATTTAATTCAAATATATGGATAACATGAATGAGACAGCAAACACTTCACTGCACAGCTCTCGAATATAGCGTCTAGATATTCATTAGTAGTATTGCTCGAGCACGTTTACGTTTATCTCGGATCCGTTAGACCCGATTACACGTTTACTTCTCTAGTTTTCTATAGGTAATATTGTAAGCCGTCTTCTGGTCTCGTGCTCCGGTCGGCTGCTTCGCGCTCGCGCCGCTCCGCCGAAGCTTCGTGGGTTGGCCCGGTGTGTCTCCCCTGTCGTGTGTCGGGCGGATAGCTTCCTTAGTATGATATAAAGTATACCTCCCCGGGCGTTGTCCAGCTCGCCGATGGCTCTCCCTCCGACGGTGTGGGTGCAGTGCTCTCCCTCCGAGCGGTGTGGGTGCGTTGCTCTCCCTCCGACGGTGTGTGCGCGTGCTCTCCCTTTCCGAACAGGTGTGTGTGCGCTCGCGTGCGTGCGTGCTGTGCGTGGCGTGGTTTGTCCGTTTGTCCGTTCGTCCGTTCTGTTGTTCGGTCACGTTCGTTCGTGTTTCGTGTCGCGATTCGGTATCGTTCGTTTGCTTGTTCGTGTCTGTCGCGTGTCTGTTCGTTCGTCCCTTCGTGTTTCGTAGTCGTGTCGTTCGTTTACTCAGTTTGTCGTATCTGTCCGTTCGTTGTTCGTTCGTTTGTTGTATCTGTCCGAGGACTGACTGACTCTACCATTAGAACTTTGGCTGGCTTTATTTAGGGGTCTGCGGAAATGACGTAGGACACTGCGCCGTACCTCCCGTGTCCGCGTTGGCCTCGCGTGCCTCGGCGTTGCCCACCCCCCCTTGCTCAACACGTGTACAGGTATGCAACCCCCCTTAGTCCAGTGTATGTCCGAGGCCAAGCGGCCACCCCCCCTGTCTTGGCCACCAGTGCTGCTGGCCGGCGCGCCTATCTTCTCCCTGCGCGCGGTGTACGTGATGCGCAACTCCCTTACCTCCCACCATCTGGTAGCCCTGGGACCCCCCCTTTTTCCCCTTCTCTTTGTTTTGTCGCGGGGGAAATACCTTCTACTCTGTTGGTTGGCCGCGTCTCTGGTTGTATGACGTCATCCCCCTCCTGAAATCCCACAAATATGGCATTCGTTTTGGCAAGTTTTTTTAGCTCATCTGACGAAAGTCAGGTGGCAGCTTTGTAGAACGACATTAGCGTCCGTGCCGTGGCGTCCGTGTGTCGTGTTCCGGCGTCGTCGTCCGTCCGTCAACAGTTTGGGCACAGAATCTTAACCGCTCGGACGTCTACGGTCACGATATTCGGAGTCGGGCAGGGGGCGGGAGGTCGTGAATAAGCGACTCGGATGACCATTTGGGGGTCAGGGTCCAAGGTCAAGAATTGTGTCAACGGAGGGGAATATTCCTTGTACTTAACTTAAGGTATAGGAGGAAATACGGAATTGCGGCACAAGATCTGAAACGCGCTATGCCTTAATATTTGTGAATATACGTGTGCAATGGGCCAGGAAAACCTATCACCGGAGCGAAATTGGAGGTCACAGTCAAAAGGGGCATGAGGTGGAAGGTAAGATATCAGACATTTTCTGAAGACATGGTCTAACGGACACCAGTGAAAAACTTTTTGAGTTTCAGTGCTGCCCTACATTTTTATCACTTTATTGAAAAGACCATGACAATGTACTTTCCACTGACGTGCGGAAGAGTAAGTTGTCTGATTACCACTTTGACCCTCAAAGGAGGGTTAAACCATGGATTGTTGACTGTCAAACAAAGGACGTGAACTCTTTGGCGTCAGCCCTCCACCCGCCGCCTACCTCCCCCCCGCCACCGTTCCCGTTACCCCCTACCCCGCCCCCACTCACCACCACTACGCTCTGCGCTCGATGCATTCCAATGATAAACGTGTTAATATAGCGAATTCATTAAAAGTTACACAGCTGGATCTTCGCTTTAGATTTAACTTTTGACGAATTACGTAAGCGCTTACTGGCGTTTGCCAGTACCTGTGGTTGTTGCAAGGCTCCACGATTTTACAGTGAAATTTCACACATAAACTCTTACTGCAGCAACGTTTGACGTTACTTAAAGCAATAATTATATATGCGGGGTTTTTTAGTGTACAATTACGTAATACACTCGCACTCCCTCGCACTGACTGGCTTTTGTGGCCGCTGATAGGCTGCTGCAAAATGTGTACGCATCGCCAGTGTACGTGCATAGCATAAAACCAGTGCTTTCTAGTCAGAACATGTGGTCATCATATGTAAATGTCAAGCAGCACGCTTGCTTCTGCCCAACCACAACACATACAAATACACGTGGACCTGATCTATCAGACTCACGTGAATCATCGCTAATTAGACCTGCGCGATGGCGTGTGCATATGTTTGCTATGTGAATTAGACTGCTAACAATTCGAGACTGCTTCGCTGGCAGCCAATTGAATCGTGCGGCCGGCCTTTCGATTTTGCGCACGGAATCAATTAGCTGCCAGCGCAGTGATATTTTCGTAGGAGGTTCCGCGGTCGCGTGCGCCTCCTAGCCGCGGAACTGCACGCGCAAGATTCGCGCTTTAGCGGGGCAGGATAACACCTCTACGAGGCGACGCTTCTCTGGTATCCGGTCTTTCATCTGGATCCCACCTCTCGGCCTCGCTGGGCCTGGCAGAGCGAGCATAGTGAGTGTTGCTGTGTATGCGAATTTACCGCTTGGCTACGCCACACGACGGTAAATAACGTGAAAACCATGTCGTGCATACGTACGATTTATGTCAAAACGAAGGAAGCTACGCGGTTTATAATACTACCGGAAGATAGAATAAGGACCAGTAAACAAAAGAAGCTCATGGTTGTATACATTTGTATTTTTATTCACATAGAACTCGTACGACAAAATGTAGTGAAATCAGTACCAAATGCGTGTCAAACTCTTTTGTCTATATTAACTCCTGGTTATATGTAGCTCCTTGGCTACGCCCTCAGGCTACGCGCATATGCAAGCAACGTTGATATCTACATAAAACATTTATATCTAATATTTATCTACATCTATATCATATGATTACGTTGATCTGTAACTCTTGACAATTAGGTACTCAACGGTTACCGTATCTTGCCTTTGCCAAAGTTTGCTGAAATGATGTGTACGCAACTGCGCATCTGCATATAAGTTGGGGGATAGAGAGATGTAGAGATATATAAGAGAGCTAGATAGAGAGAGATAGAGATGTATAAGAATGATAGATAGAGAGATATGGATATATATATAAGAGATGTAGTTATAGAGATATATAAGAACTAAGAAGGGTAGATATATAAAGAGATATAGAGATACATAAGAGGCGTATATAGACAGATATAGAGAGAGATATATATATAATAGAAATAGATGGAGAGATAAAGATGTATAAGAATGGTAGATAGAGATGTATAAGAATAGTAGATAGAGAGATATAGAGATGTATAAGAATAGTAGATAGAGAGATATAGAGATGTATAAGCGAGCTAGATAGAGAGATATAGAGATGTATAAGAAGGATAGATAGAGAGATATGGAGATGTAGTTATAGAGGTATATAAGAAGGGTAGATAGAGATACATAAGAGGCGTGTATAGCCAGGTATATATATCAGCAAGAGTAGATAATAACACATTATTAATATTGTGTTATTATCTACTCCTGCTATCAGGAGTAGATAATGGGGATCCCTATTATGTACTCCTGATATATATATATAAGAGAAGTAGATAGAGAGATAGAGATGTATAAGAATGGTAGATAGAGAGATATAGAGATGTATAAGAGAGCTAGATAGAGAGAAATAGAGATGTATAAGAAGGATAGATAGAGAGATATGGATATATATAAGAGATGTAGTTATAGAGATATATAAGAAGGGTATAGATAGAGATATAGAGATACATAAGAGGCGTGTATAGACAGATATAGAGATATATATATAAGAGAAGTAGTTATAGAGGTATATAAGAGGGGTAGATAGAGATACATAAGAGGCGTGTATAGACAGATATAGAGAAATATATAAGAGAAGTAGATAGAGAGATAGAGATGTATAAGAATGGTAGATAGAGAGATATAGATATGTATAAGAGAGCTAGATAGAGAGATATAGAGATGTATTAGAAGGATAGATAGAGAGATATGGATATATATAAGAGATGTAGTTATAGAGGTATATAAGAAGGGTAGATAGAGATACATAAGAGGCGTGTATAGACAGGTATAGAGATATATATATAAGCGAAGTAGATAGAGAGATAGAGATGTACAGGAATGGTAGATAGAGAGATATAGATATGTATAAGAGAGCTAGATAGAGAGATATAGAGATGTATTAGAAGGATAGATAGAGAGATATGGATATATACATGAGATGTAGTTATAGAGGTATATAAGAAGGGTAGATAAAGATACATAAGAGGCGTGTATAGACATGTATGGAGAATAATTATACATCCTCTCGACGCTAAATAATATAAAAAGATATATTATATAGATATTTCGGTGCCCACTTCTGTTCCCAATCCGGCCAAAAATATAGACAAAATAAATTTTGAAGACTGAAAACACGTTCACTTGTTTATATGCGTTAGGATAGTTTGCGTTAATACACCAACAATTATATATTTGGGATTAAATCATGAACGCTAGAAAATCGGGTTCATTTAATTGGTGCCTGAAAATTAAACTGTACAGGACATTCTATGCTGCTGATTAAACGTTACATACAAAATATGGATAATTTCGGGTCACCCAAAAATCGTATAATCAATTACTTTTTTATCACAGCCTTGAAAGCGGGTATTTTTCACGCAATACATAGCGTTTTAGTGCAATTTTGCTTCTCCTTATGAAAAAGTACCCGGGAATGGCTATTTCCAAAGTGCGCCTTGTCAATTGTTTCTAGCCAAAAAAAGATGGTCATCGCATCAGGCATAATTTCATTGCATTATGACATCTCCGGAATGCTACAGGTAAAATAACAACTATTCTAGATTGCTCGGTGTCACCAGTTCTTCACCAAACAGAAATTCGCGACAATTGATATATTATTTGATATGTATTGATTTATATATACTTGTTATTAGAGACAGTTAATTGTATCAAGTAGTCTCTTTTCACACACCCCGCGCGCGAACTACATTCACAGAACCACAGGACCCACGAGCGCAATCGCACAGAACGCACGCGCAACAGAAAAAAAAAAACGCACGCACACATACCACGGTGGCACGCACATTATCACCGGCACACATTAAACGCACAAGCGCCACGCCATACGCTCACCCACACACACGTGGCGCTCACACACGACGCAGGCACACATACGACGCGCACACACAGACGCACGCGGCAGACACACTCGGCTCACACTAAGCACACAGCCACGCGAACACGCACACGGCACACGCACCGCGCGACGCCCGGCAGCGCATCGGCACACACACACACACATGTCATCCGCCACACATTAAACGCGCACGCCAGCGCACGCACAGCACACACACACACAGCATGTCATCACGCAGCCACATTAAACGCGCACGCGCACGGGCGACGAGCGCACACACACACAGACACACGAAACACACACATTATCACACGTCATCGCCACACATTAAACACACAAGTGCACCACATAGCGTTATGCACACATGCTCACACGCACGGCACGGCACGCACGCCGCACACACAGCACGACACACACACAGCGAGGCACACGAGCAGCAGCGACACACACCACACACACAAAAAACACACACGGCGACACACACGTCGAGCCCCACACATTAAACACACAAGCGCACAGCGATAGTTTTATGCACACACGCTCAGCACGCACGCTCTGATGCACGCACAGCACACACACACTACACACACAGCACACTCGGCGCGCACAGGACGCGACTCCTGCATCACTAGACACGCACGCGCTCAAACCCCGCCACATTAGCACACATTAAAAACACACATAACGTTTATGCACACATGCCAACCGCACGCGCATGCCACACACACACACAACGTCGCCGGCACACATTAAACACACAACGCTCATGACATAAATGCCCACACGCACGCACACACTCGCCGCTGCGCCAACGGACGCATAGCCACGCCACACACGCGCGCACACACATACATAGACGCGCCCAATCTTCCTAAGTAGTTAACTTACAGTATTAATAGGCCGCTTTTGGCTAGGCTCGCTTCTGCTACTAACTATATACAACTGTTAGCTTACATTATAACATTTGACAACGTGCCGTTTAATATACAAACACAAAAATGAAATGTTTCAGCCTGCAAATGTAGCTCTGCTGTTTTTGAATTGCTAGTATCGCGAATCCTTTCGCATTCTGCCTTACTAATGAATTGATCCCCGTCTATGAATACTACGCTATTGCGGGATGCATGCTTCTACCTCTACGTCTTCTTCTCCTTTCTGACCGCTAATGCAGCTTCTGCAGAGTAGAGCTCTGTAAACATAAGGTTCATTTAAAATTGATATTAAAAGGTTCGCATGTGTGAGTACAGAGTGAAAAGATTACACAGTATGCATGACGAAATGCATATTTTTACTTGTATTTCGTTGTTTCTTAGAAAGATTCTGCGAATATAGTTAAAGAATATGCTGCGTGCTAATACCTCTAAGATGTGATATAAACCTCTAGTGTATATTCACGCGGGGGTGTTGGCGCGGACCAAATCCAGCAATCTTTGTAAAGGCTATGTTTGTTATCAGACCACGTTTCATGAACCGTGAGGGAGATTCGAGTACACTCCTCTCCTCTCAGATATAGCCATGTAAATATCGAATGCCACCACGTACAAACTGACTTGACATCTCGCGTACTTTTAAAGCTCCTGCATCTGTGATC
>NW_014577196.1:95341-101932 GCF_000485595.1 Priapulus caudatus | reverse complement strand
TAACTTTATAGATATAACACGGTTCAGTATATCGCAAATTATTTGCGCAGAAAGAACTAAATGGGAATTTCTATTTCGTTTATAAATACAAAACTTCGCCTTTAAAGGTGTACGGCAAGATTCCTTGTTTAGTTTTTCTTCTTTTTATAATTTTATAAGACGAAAACATAACACACACATACGATCTGAACAAAATACGAAATGGAAGTTTGGGTGTGTGCGTAGCGTGTTGGACTGCTAGTCAGTAGTCCGGGGTTCAAATCTTGTCAATTACCATAGTAAAATGTTTTCTAACTGCTGTGAAGCTAAATATAACACACACATCAGAGCAGAACATATTAGTAATGGTAAGTATGGGTCCGTCCCTAGCGTAACGGGCTTGTATTCAATAATCCTGGTTTCAAATCCCGGCAATTACCAAAGTCAAATATTTTCAGACTGCCGTTGGAAGAAATGTAAACATACATTGACCTTGCCCTTGGCAAAGATCCTCACCTGATAATGTAAATATTTTGAAAGTGGTGAAGGCCATGGCCTTGAGCTCAAGGCTATGGCCTTGGCCTACATATTTAAAACTTTTAAAACTCAAAAAAGTGGGTCAAGGCCATGGCCTTGATCTCAAAGGTATGACCTACTTATGAAATCCGTTTAAAAATGAAAAAGTAGGTCAAGGCCATTACCTTGAGCTCAAGGCCATGGCATTGCACGAGGTCTTGGTCAAGGTCAGTGTTAATGTCAACGCCGCCAAACAACAACAATGAATCATCAACAAGGGCGAGGTACATTCACCACCGCACCGCAAACTTCTCAACAGTGTATGTTACAATTTCTTTGAGGATTTTTCAGAAAAGTATTGTTGATAGCCTTCGAATAATTAACACCATATAAAGAGAAACCTCGGGCGTTTTATTTGGAGTATATTTATTTGAAAGCATTTCAATCGTAAACGCACATGCATGGGATTACAATCAGGGTGCTACTTGCTCTAGTTATATAGCTAGTTGTTCTAGTTCCCGAGCTAGTTGCTCTAGTTCTAGAGCTAGTTGTTCTAGTGCTAGTGCTACTTGTTCTAGTTCTATAGCTAGTTGCTCTAGTTCAATAGCTAGTTGTTCTAGTTCTAGAGCTACTTGCTCTAGTTCTAGAGCTAGTTATTCTAGTGCTAGTGCTACTTGTTCTAGTTCCAGAGCTAGTTGTTCTAGTTCCAGAGCTAGTTGCTCTAGTTCCAGAGCTAGTTGTTCTAGTTCCAGAGCTAGTTGTTCTAGTTCCAGAGCTAGTTGTTCTAGTTCTATAGCTAGTTGTACTAGTTCTAGTGCTAGTTGTTCTGACAACGGGCCGCAGGCGTAGACATAAAACGCGAAACCACAGTCATGCTCATACATATGGGACTAAACTTACAATAAAAGATTAGTATAAAATACAACAATTTTTTCTAAAAAAACACGTGGAACCAATATCAGTATAAAGTACTGTAAACGGTTACAATGGTTTGTCTTGGAAGTCACCCGAGACGAATCGGCGTGCGTATATCATGCTCCCTCTACCTCGATCCTCCGCTCCTGCTTCTCTTCTGCGGCATTCCTCTACCAGGGTGTAGGAGAGATCCTCGCACTACGTCAAGAGAAAGATTTTTCATATAAATAACTATGAGGAAAAATATGACATCGATTAATGACATAATAAGTGGAATGATTTTCAAATTAATCTAACATGTAAGCTTAAGAGCAACGTTTACGAAACGTGAAATAAAATAAAAAGTGAATTTTTACTTATGAAAAATTACTTTTTTACTTGTGAATTTATGCTTGCATAGCCGAGGCAATTCTCGGCTGTCCTTATAACATTACAGTAACCAGCATAAAAAAATGTGGATAATTTAAAAAAAACTATATTTCGATATATATTATTATATAATCAATGATACGTCCATTGGACGTCTATATATCCAATTTCAGGGAGTTTTGTGATACGGAAACTAGTAAATAAATAAATACCTTTGTTCTTAGCAGTTCCTTTAATCGGAGTGGTGGCCCATCAGCGATTCTCCATGGAAATGTCAATATCAAGTCTAATGTATAAATAAACACATCCGTATTAGTATATTATCACTAAGATTAATAACTCTTGATATATATTATTATATAATCATGAGGTATTACACGCAGCATATTTTAACTATATTCGCAGATCTTCTAAGAAACAACGAAATACAAGTAAAAATATGCATTTCGTCACATACTGTGTAATCTTTTCACCTGTACACAAATGCGAACATTTTAATATCAATTTTAAATGGAACCTTTGATTTACAGAGCTCCACTACTGATCGACACAAGCTGCATTACGGTCAGAACGTGGGAGAAAAAGACGTAGAGGTAGAAGCATGCATCCCGCAATAGCGTAGTATCATAGACGGGATCATTCATTAGTAAGGCAGCATCGACGATTCGGCATACTAGCAATTCAAAAAACAGCAGAGCTACGTTTGCAGCTGAAACATTTCATTTTTGTGTTTGTATATTAAACGCACGTTGTCAAATGTTATATGTAACTAACAGTTGTATATAGTAGTAGCAGAAGCGAGCCTAGACAAAAGCGGCTCTATTATACTAGCTAGCAAGTTAACTACTAGGAAGATTTGCGCGTCTATGTATGTGTGTGCGCGCGTGTGTGCGTGCGTGCATCCGTGCGCGCGCGAGTGTGTGCGTGCGTGCCTGTGGGCATTATGTGCATGAGCGTTTGTGTGTTTAATGTGTGCGGTCGACGTGTGTGTGCGTGTGCATGCGCGCGTGCGGTTGGGCATGTGTGCATAAACGTATGTGTGCGCTTGTGTGTTTAATGTGTGCGTGTGCGTGCGCGCGTGCGTGTCTGTGAGCGAGTGCGTCTGTACGCGCGCGAGTGTGTGCGTGTGTGCGTGCACGCGTGCGTGTGCGCATAAGCGTATCTGTGCGCTTGTGCGTTTAATGTGTGCGGATGACATGTGTGTGTGTGTGCGTGCGTGCGTGCGTGCGTTCAATTTTGTAAACACAAAATAAACAAGATAAACCCGCACCCTCAGATTAGCAAAGCGGAGTTTACGTCTGCATTTGCGGACTACACTAGTACTAGTAGTAATATGGTACTCGTACGCTAACTGTCACCATAACCGCCACACACACACAGCTCACAGGCCACTCTACAGCATGCACACGCACGGAGTAGACGTGGCTACTATGTCCACAAATGCGGCGTGTGCGCAACCGGAATAACCTGAAATATAAAATCACAGAAAACGTTGTCAGATTATGGCTGCTCGAGAAATACCATGTCACACACGAATTCACAGCTTTACCAGCCACGTGACCAAAATGGCTTCTTTACTACATTTAATACACATCACATCCGCATGTATATAGCCTATCCAGTGAAAATAACGCGCACGCACGCACGCTGTCTGACACGCGCACAATATACTTATAACAAAATAGCACATTTACGTTGACGTGTAAACGACGACGACCGTCATTTATAACCAAACCTAATTATCCATTAATTAACAAAAATAGAACAGAGCGTGCATGCTTATGGCAGCGAATTGTGCACATGACACCGTATTTCAAATATCGTACGTTGCACGTGCTAATCAAACATTCATTACTATATAAGTAAACTTACCTACAAACGTAACGCGAAGGACGATGTATTGTCACCTATATGCGTAGAAGTAAAAACCAATGTTAAAATCAACGTTAACAACAATAATGAAGATTGCTCTAAAAATGTTTACTCCAGAACAAAGTATACAAGAGTTCACGCTGTGTTACCACCATAAAACTTCATGCGGTATATCGTAATTTTTACTAGCGATGGGTAGCTTGTTAGCTCATGTTCTCATTGTCGCCAATGCACGGTCATTAAACCAACAACGAAATATATACGCTATATCAGAACGCGCTTGGGTGAATGCTTGCTCTGACAACGCCCGAACCCGTTAGGGTGACGTGTCTTTTTTTTAACTGGCTCAGTGTCAGTAGACGAATTCTGAATATCAGGTATATACACAATATATTTATATATTTATAAATACGTGATAATACATAATATGATATCTATGTTAGAACTTACACTGCTTGCCATGACGTGTCTGCTTTCGTAGCTGAGAAATTAGAAGCAGACAAACCAACACACAGGAGAGCTTGTTCCTTGTTCTTAACAGTGCTGCCCAAGTCACACGTCGCTTCCTAGTGAGATCTCGCGAGAGAGAACCCCGTCAGGGCGTGCCAAACCGGTATAAATTACAGGTACTGAAGTAGGTAATTTAGATATACGAACTTTTAAATTATTTCCGCCGAGAGATGGCGCCACGATGCCCTATTTAACTACATATACGACATGGGTGAGGCTCTAGTTTTACTAAATTAAAAAAAATAAAAATAAAACTAAGTACAAACAAAGTACAATAAAACCGATATAAAATCATGACTCTAGACTCAATAAAGTGTTTTGTGTAAATTCATACATTACGGAAGAGTTGGACCAGTGGGCACCCCCTGTCCCCTTCCCGTGCCGCGCTCCTGTGGGAGATGGGGATGCAATGCTGCACGCAGGTGCATGGAGTGAGGAAGAGAGTCAAATGAGGGATGAGGTAGGGGGAAGGGGAGAATGGTAGGAAGGTACCAGAAAGAAGGGTAGATGGAGCGAGCGCGAGTAAGAGGTGAGAAGATCGCCAGATGATGACATGTGTAGAGAGACAGAGCGAGAGAAAGAAAGAAGAGGGAGGGACGGGGTAAGGGAGCAGAGAGAAGGGTAGAGGGTGGGACAGAGAGCGAGTAAGAGGTGAGAAGATCGCCACAGGATGACATGTGTAGGGAGAGAGAGAGAGAGAGAGAGAGAGAGAGAGAGAGAGAGAGAGAGAGAGAGAGAGAGAGTTGTGAACGCTCGGCTCGAGCCAAATCTGGCACGGGCCTGATTAGGCTCGGGCCAAAAACGTCCGTGTGAACGCGCCTATATCCTTCGCTACACTGACGTGTTAGTGTAGCGTGTGGAACTGTCGACCGGGTACCAGTCTACAACACGTACTACATTGGTAGTGTCGTCGATCGATATACCGGTATGGTATCGGTACACCAGTGTTAAATAAAACGGCTTCAAATTCAACTTTATCGTGTTTTTATCGTTGAAAAAGTGCGCCAATATTACTCTACGAGTGGTAATGCATCGTTTACAGTCAAGCAATTTCAAATCATGCGAGCAGATTCAGAGAACATAGCTAACAAAAAATGGGCTGTTCCCTTTTATAGTATTAGCTAACAAAAAATGGGCTGTTCCCTTTTATAGTATAGATAACCCAGATATGGGATACCCGGATATATCGTCACGTGGACCTGCATGATTAAATTCTGAGGTTCGTCACGATGTGACGGGCTTCTCTCTCGCGAGATCTCTCGTGTTCAATAGACACGTGAACAGAATATTCCCCGGCCACCATCTTGTCTATTTGTATTTGTGATCGAAATTTTTAACTGTGATAACTTGAAAGGCCCATGATTAGAAGTAACACGAAACTGACGTAAGTTAATGCAGTATCAATTGATTCATCGCGCGGACAACGAACTTGCTCGTTATTCAATGCGCATACTAAAAGACAGCCTATGTGTATATAATCTACGGGCAGTAATAATATAGCTGTTCATGTTTAGTTGCAATCAATGCATGGACATGTGAAGGGATTTAAAAAAACGGGAATACCCCTACTTACGCACACACACGCGCGCGCACACGCACGCACGCGCATGCACGCACGCACACACACACACACACAAAGAATGCAAAATTAGATTTACAGATGCATATCTATACACCGAGGGCACGACTATTATTACGGAATGCGTTTTTCATGTTCAACTCACAGAGACAAGGGAATCATCTCCAACTGAGGCAGCAGCCTGGCCAACCGAGCATCCTGTATCGAACAATCATACCTATGCAGGCGGAGCATGCATTCAGCGGGCATGCGGAACTGTCTAAGGGCGCGTCAAACTCCACGACAGATGGCGCTCTCGCTCATAGGCTCAATCTACCTATATCCTGATATCCTGTATCCTATATCTACGTATATCCTGAGTGTGGGAAGGGGGTTCTTACACACTGCTCGCTGTCTGGTAAACCACACAGAAGCTACCATTCAGTGTCAACGCGGCATGACCAATGCCCACCGTCATGGCCATGGCAGTTGTAAAGAAATCGCTGAAACAACACCGCGTGACAGCGTGTCTATCGGCATACGCACAGGCACTTGAAGCATTTCAACTGTAAACACACGCCTGCACCATTGCGCGCACACTGACACATAAATATAGAGTCACTATGTCACTATGTCACTAGTCACTCTATATTTATGTGTCAGTGTGCGCGCAATGGCACCGGCGTGTGTTTACAGTTGAAATGCTTCAAGTGCCTGTGGGCATGGTACGTCTCGGTATTGTCACCTGGCATAGCGGACGTTACACTTGGGGGAGGCCATGAGCAGGCCTTATACGCATTTGATTTGAAAGCATCATGGCGGACGGGTGTACAATCAGGGAAGCTATCGAGTCAGATCTGCCGCATGTGATT
>NW_014577196.1:54810-95331 GCF_000485595.1 Priapulus caudatus | reverse complement strand
AGAGAGAGAGAGAGAGAGAGAGAGAGAGAGAGAGAGAGAGAGAGAGAGGGAGGGAGCAATGGGAGGTAGGGAAAAAGAAGGGGGTGAGATACAGCGAAAGGAGGTAGGGTGTGAGGGAGGGAGGGAGGGAGGAGGGGTAAAAGCTAGGCAGATACCAATCTTACGACGTTAAATACAAAAACAATTTCTTTATTAATCATACATACAACAACAATCACGTACACCTCGCGTCATCTGCCTTCGCTGCTGCTGCTACTGCCACCACACGGCAGTCACTACTACATGATTTTACATCGCATCAACTCATCACTCACTGAGCACTGTCATGAATCGTACGTAACCTACATTCACCACTCAGCACAGCCTCGAAGCGTGTGACAGGGATCTCAGCGTCTCCATCGTTGTTCGGTCGCAAGGTTACCCTTCACGTGCCATTGTCTCTCTGCAAGAGTCTCTATATTTATGTGTCAGTGTGCGCGCAATGGCGTCGGCGTGTGTTTACAGTTGAAATGCTTCAAGTGCCTGTGGGCATACGTCTCGGTATTGTCACCTGGCATAGCGGACGTTACACTTGGGGGAGGCCATGAGCAGGCCTTATACGCATTTGATTTGAAAGCATCATGGCGGATGGTTGTTCAATCAGGGAGGCTATCGAGTCAGATCTGCCGCATGTGATTAAATGGTGGGAAGAATATTTTAATGTTGCACACGAGATTGAGATGTTTAAGATCGTGATGAAATACGGGAAAGGCGGCGGAGCTTTCACGGCTGTGTTGCCTAGCGGAGAACCAGTCGGTACGTACATATGTTCTACATATACATAAACTACCTCGTAGCCGCAGATTTAGTGGCAAGCCGTTACGCTTGATAAGTACTCTATAGTAAGTTAGGCGATAAACGCCAAAATACCAACAGAGGAATGAATAGTTGATGATCGCTATACGGTCTCCCGTTTCAGGTTTTGTTACCTGTGCTGTAATAGGTGACATGGCATCTGCGAATCACTTAATAGTACGTGGCGACATGAGAGGAACTAGAATAGAAAGTATGTTGTACAAACGAGCAGATGAGCACGTCGGCCACCTCAACGTGGCGATTAACTCCGCCATGCACCTCATAGAGTTTTACAAGAAGAATAAATTTACGACGGAGTCGTTCACTATTACCGACCGTTACTACACCGTCGATCACGCCAAGATCGCAGCATCCCTGAAGCTGGGAGATGAAGCCAATATCATGGTGAAGCCATACAGCGAGGAGATGCTGCAAGCTGTACTCGGCTACGACAGGACCATCGCTGGGAACGACCGCGGAGACTATCTGCGTCCCTGTCTACAAGCTTATAAGAAGCTGATGTTTGTAGCGACCGATGCTGAGAGCAAGGTAGCAGGTTATGTCATTGCCGTCAACATGACGGGCAGAGTGAGTCACGGCATCTGTCCACTTTACGGTGACACGGAGCAGGTACAGTGTCAGCTGATGAGGCAGGTGTTAATGGCTCTACCGGATGGATCAGAGATCTGCATCTATACACCTGATGACAACATACCAGCGACAATGATGGTAGAGGCGCTTGGAGCTCGCACTAAGTTGATTACAAAGCGATTATATACGAAGCACGAGGTGAAGTTACCATTGGATAAGGTAGCGTCTACTCTTGATTGGGGCGCCTTCATTATCTAGGACTTCATCGAAATCGAATTGTTACATTGAAAATCAGAATGATGATGTTAAGGGTCGCAACAAGTATGTTTGATGTGCTTGCAGCTAGGTTTGTAGCGCGCGCAAAGCGTCTGTACACGAAGAGCGAGTTAATTAAGGCTATCGTTGGGAAAGGTTGCGGCAATTCTTAGCTTCATCTAGTGGAAACCGAGTCTCCAATTCGTCGATCATTATAGAAATGTTTATCCTACGATTTGTTCCGCCTTCAATCGTCCCCTAAATGGAAGTGTATGTTTCATTTAAGTTATCTCGTTTGAAATGGTAGTTCAAAAAATATTCTTCATTCGCCCCCTACCTGAATGATATTTAGTGTAACTGATGATCTTAGTCATAATTGATGCTCCATTACTTTTATATCGATGGAAGGGGGCGCTAGAAGCAATACCACATGCTCCACTAACCACAACAAATATATCGTTTTCTTAGCATGCACTTGTCCTCTCTCTCCCTCTCTTTCGCATTCCGCTAGACAGGAGCGACTACACACATGCGCGCACGCACGCACCGACGTACGCACGCACGCACGCACGCACGCACGTGCTGCTGCTTCTGCCGTTGGGCTCGCATATATTTCGTCACGTTACTTAAAAGTGCGACCACGTGCGCACATCCCGTGTCAAACCTTATAATATTAACACAACATTCTCACTCGAGACGATTAACACTGGAAAATAGATTACCACTGTACTGTAATTATGATATGCGTTATTATATATATATAATATTTATATATTATAATTACATTAGTAAAGCGTGAATAAACATTTTGATGATAATGGTAATTTTTTAGTTACTGTGTTTACGTTCGAAGCCGCTACAATACCATGTATTTTTTAATTCCTTCACATGTCCATTGCAACTGAACATTAATAGCTAATTTGATTCTGCACGTATATTATATACACATAGACTATGAACATACGCCATACACGTGTACACATACGCCATACACGTGTACACATACGCCATGAACAAGGAGTAAGTACGCTGTCCGCGCGATGAACCAATTGATAAACATTAACTGCATTAACTTGTCCTACGTCAGGTTCGTGTTACTTCTAATTATGAGCCTTTCAAGTTATCAGATTTTAAAATTTCGATCACAAATACAACTATAGACATGATGGTGGGGTTTTGTTCACGTTTCTATTGAACGCGAGAGATCTCGCGAGAGTGAAGCCTGTCACATCGTAATAAAACCCAATGTTAATCAGGTAACCGAGTTATTCCATATATGCGCACTTTATAATTATTTTCCACACTAAATGGCGCCAAGATGTCAAAATTCAACATAGCACTTCCTAATGCCATTGAATGGTGGCGCCCCCAGCGAAAAGAGCGGTACATTTTAAATCGACTTCGGAATATCGTATTTATGCGCTATCTAGCGGATCACTATATCTCCCCTGAGACCTACTATTTAGTATTTATTCTTAGTCAAAAAACGTGCGATTAAAAGTCGCTAATATGAACCAAATTTCATGATTTTTTTTTAACCAAATCTAAGTTTTGATTCAAGTCTGCCTCTCCTCATTCCTTTTTATAATTACTGTCTTCTACACTTACGTACCTTAGAATTCTCTTCCCCTTCTTAGTCTTCTTCGCATCACCACCCATAGTCGATCTGCTTTCCCTGCTATATATTATATACTAGATAGTATATATATATATATGCTTCCTCTCCTTTACCTCCACTACCTTGTGCCCTCCTCTACCCTCTTTCCACCTCTATCACCTCTACATTTTGTTATCTTCTCTCCCTCCCTCTACCTTTTGTTATCTTCTCTCCCCCCTCTACCTTTTTGTATATGCTTCTCTCCTCCTCTAACCATTGTGTTATCTTCTCTCGGCCTCCCCTCTACCTTTTGTTATCCTCCTCCCTCCCTTCTACGCTTTTGTATAATCTTCCTCCTCCCTCTTACCCTTTTGTTATGCTTCTCTCCCCCCTCTAATCCTTTTGTTATCGTTCTCTGCCCTCCCTCTAAGCATTTTTGTTATCATTCTCTCCCTCCGTCCTCTATCTTTGTTACTTCTCATCCCTCCCTCTGAGTCTTTTGTTACTTCTCTCACATCCTCTACTTTGTTAATCTTCTCTTCCCTCCCTCTACCTTTTTGTTACGTTCGTCTGATCACTCCCTCATGACCGTTTGTTACTCTCTCTCCCTCGCGCTACCTTTTGTATCTCTCTCCGCTCTCCCTCTAATCTTTTGTTATCCTTCTCCCCTCCCTCTATCCTTTTTGTTATCGTTCTCTCTCTCCTCTTACCGTTTGTATCTTCTCGTGTCCTGTCGCTCGGTAAGCCGTTGTTGTGTTATGCTTCTCTGTTGCCCTCCCTCTTAGTCATTGTGTTGGTTATGCCTCGTCTCAGCGCCGCCTCGGTATCCCTTGTTCGTATCGTTCTCGTGTCCCTCCGTCTACTCATTTGTATCGTTGCTCTCACTGCCCGCTAGCCGTTTTGTTGATGTCTCTCCCCCTCCCTCTAACGCTTTATGTTATCTTCTCGTTCTCACATGCCCCTAACCTTTTTGTGTAGCTTCGTCTCCCGCTCCTACTTTTGTTACTTCTCCCCACCATCCGCTCCTATCCTTTGTTAAACTTCTCCTCCCTCCCTGTCTAACTTGTTATCTTCCTCACCTCCTCTACCTTTTTTTATTTCTCTTCGCCTCCCTCGTAGCCCTTTGTTACTTCTTCCCTCGCCTCTAACCTTTTGTACCTTCTACTTGCTTCGCCTTCCGCTCCAACTTCATGTCTTCATCTAACGTCGCGCCTAACTTCTTACCGGTCATCTACGCTCCTCTCCATTTCCAAGCCAATTTTCCTCGCCTCCACAACGCTTGCCCTCGATCGGTAGTCACCTCATGCTCTTATCTTCTTATTCGCCTCTTGATCTTTTACCTTCTTCTACCGCTATCTGCTGTACTTCCTCTCTCCCCCGCTACCACCCTTCAACGCCTCACATGCCCTCCATCTCTTTCCATGCAATCCCCATCCTCTAACCCTCGCTTGTTTGCTGGCTTTTTACAGACTAGACAGTGGACGCGATGTTCGATTACTGAAGAACCAGAATACTATAGTATAAGCTATAATTAATTCATTCCACATCTGTGAATACTGTGACTATTTCGCGTGACTCACATACGTTACTGGTCGATAAGGAAAGACATGAACGAGTGTAGCGCTACCAAGACTTATTGCTGATAGAACACCCTTCCCCCCGCTACCTTTGTGGCCACGCTTTCCCACCAACGTTCCCCACCAGACTTCTTTGGCTCTATTTATCCGACTTACAGTGTGACGCGGCGTTGTAAGCATAGTAGTGAATAAAATTTAAATACACAGTAAAGCACGTTGTGTAAAATTCAAGACAAACGCAATTATTGACTAAATCAAAAAGAATCGATGCTCCTTTATTTGTTTTAACTAAAATTTTCGGGCAATAATTTACACAATTGAGAACTACAGTCGCAGACATATACAATATAAATAGAAATGGACGGAAATGTGAAATGAGTGGTGACAATACAACAAATATTCAGCTAGTAAAGATATATACCCCGCTGTACCTCTAGTGCTTTGATGCTCTAATCAATTAGCAATAGCCACAGGGCAGTGTATCAACCCGTAGGCTACACTGCGCCCCTGCAGTGTTCCCTAAAAACACTTAGATACCTAAACTGTCCTTGGACGCGAATTTCATATACCTTATATAGTAACTTGATACACACAAATAATATATTAGATACCTAAATAATGTATATTGAAATGCTTAGAGATTGTTTTGGAAAACTCTGCTTGAACTTGAAAAAATGTAGCCGGAGCTTTTCGGAGCAATAAAATCTCACGCAAAACAAAACGTGAATCAACAATCAAATTAATTGGTGGAAGAAAGTAAGCTACAGTTGTAATAAAGGTGCGTTCACATGGTCGCGAATTAGGGCGGGCTGGCCAAAACTCAGCGGTTTGCAGACCGCATCGAAAACTGAGCTTTTTACAAGTGTGAACGCAATTAGCGTCGACTAAATCGCGCTCAAATAGCGCCGCTCGACAAAAAGACCACTTCTGACTGGCAATTGGAATCAGCTCCGCTTAGTTGCTCCGCGGCGTGATATATTTGCCCGCGGCGATACCGCAAAAAGAGTATTCGCCTGTGTGAACAACGACACATTTAGCTGCACTATTATATCCGTATAGCGGCTGAGCAGCGCGGTTTTTCTTAAGGTTTGAACACGCCTAATATTGACACGGCCAAGTAGAATGTGCAAGAGGTACGTTGAAAAACAGTAAGGTGGCAGACAAGCTACCTGTGCTGGCCGAGGACATCGTCTTATTCAATGGGGCTATATATAATTTACAATTGACGAGTACTCTGTAGCAGTGCCATTATCTTCGCTCTTTAATGCTCTATTGAAATAGGTCAGCGTTGGGTAAATCCTCTGAAGAACATCCCTCAGCTCTTAAGATGTTCGTGGTAAAGTGTCAACTTTCAAAGCATAACACATTATTGCGCTGATAAGGTCTGAGTCCCCAGGGTACTATCGGAGTGGTTCCCCTGGGTACGGTTCGATATCATTCGGAAAGTACCTCGGGTATCTGATAACGATATCGTTGCGTACCCTGGCATTCGTGCCACCCGACCTGACTTTCAAGGCCAGCCTGATGTCGTAATACATACACTCTTGTCAAGTTACCATACATCACATAAAAGACAGACCTCAAAACATGCGCAATTCCAATAAAAATGTGATGCTATGTTTGGACTACATATTGTTCTTTTTCCTTTCGATATATTATATTTCATATTCATTTCAATCATTCAAATATCAGATCTGAGAAGAAAATCTTCCCAATATGTATACCAACCAACGGCAGCAACAAGTGCTATCAAACCTGCATGTTGCAGTAATTACACGGTGGATGACATACAATTTCCAGAGGCTAACACAGGGTTGAAAATACCTTTTTCTAACACCGGGATCTGCAGGATAACCGATGTTTATAATATTGTGATCCGTGCAAACATTTTGTGATCCTGCCGGAAACGCATACGTTATAAATTATTTGATACATTGCAATCCATGTTCCTGTTTTTACAGCGTGATACAGTACCAGGCAAACAAAGATAGAAAAAAAACAGCAGCAAGTCAGGAAATTAGGATTTGATTTATTCTTTACTCTCTTCTCAGTCTGAGTCTGAGTGGTTGCACAGACATTCTATAATAATTAATATGCAGTCCATCGTCATTACGTAATCTTTCGGCTGTCTGGTTCAATCAATCATCTTCAAGCAGTGCAGGTTTAAGTGAAAGATGAGGCCCAATACGGTTTGACAAAGCCTTGCGTCTTCCTCTCTGCTCTTCCCACAGTGCCACTCGGCATTAGACGGATCAAAAGCACCCTACCTGCAGAGAATCCAGAAATTCTCATCAGCTGCATTTAAGTTGGATCCTGATTTAGTCTGCTTCTCCAATCCAGACTGTATTCTCTCATTTGAGAGAAACCTCTCTCACCACTCTCAGCACTAGTAGACGGCAAAGACCAGCCACAGATCACGCAACAGCAACAAGTTCTGCGTTCTTTGGGTTGTGCTGCCGATATGTCTGTCGCCATGTTTTCCTTTTGACGGCACGTTTCATCACTGATCCTTTTCTGTGCATAGAGTGTAATGTGGTCTACTGCTTTCTAGCATACGTTTGTCCAGTGTGGTTACAGATGCCGCTCGCCAAAAACTGTCCTGTGGATGGCCATGATATCATCAAGAGGCAACAATCGGCCATAGTCTTCTTCAACCCTTACAGATCTACGTGCCCATAGACTTGATGACAAGAATAGTGAAATGTTTTAGTCAACATGTGCCCATTAAATTGGAAAACCTCATTTCCAGTTCACCTTAAAATGACAATCCACATGCTTTGCTTTGCAGACTTGAAATATCTTTATTTTTTTTTTATTTTTTATTTTTTTTTTTTTTTTGGCTGAATGCCAGTCGATCACCGGATGTTTTATTTTCATGATCCGGTGCTTAGATCGTAACGAAAAAGCCGTGCGACACCCTGTCGGCGAGTTATTTTCAACCCTGCATACAGGAACAGGAGCATAAAGTCAGGGTACGGTGGGACAATGCAGGGTACGCAGCGACATATCGTATAGTACCCCGAGGTACTTTCCGATATATCGAACCGTACCCAGGGTACCCTCCGATAGTACCCTGGAGGACATAGACCCTATCAGCATTACTTGCCCACTCTCAACATAAATTTTTTACCACTATTCTACCTTTTATTTCCCTCGGCAGTATGATAGGGGTTGGATGTGGACACCGCGTGACATCACAGTACATCTGTACCACTGCTAGGCATCTATGCTACTATGACGTTCGGCTCAGGTAGAACCAGATCTGATGACCTTGAAAAGCATGCTGACGTTGTTATTTTTTATGGCACCTCTGCAGCTGCTTATCACCTGTGTTTTGTACTTCCCAACTGAAAGATTACAGACAGAGCATAAATACTACGATTGACATGTGCTTTAATGATATAACCATTGCCGCTTGGATACTGTTGCCAGGCCGATCAAGGTAACCCAGCTCGTACATGCTGGCATGTGCCATTACAAAGAATTGATTTTAGAATGCCCTATTGCAGTATTTAACGTGGATAGGCTAAAACTACAAATCACACTAAACTGATAGGCCAGTTTCTGAACAGCTCTATGGACACAGTGATGCAATTTACACTGCCTGAAATCAATTCATTAAAAATAAAATCACAATGCATTAAAGCTGGTTAAAGAAGGGGACAAAACCAAGCAGCTTGTACCTGATCACTGCAGTTACCGCATGCGTGCTGCCACCTACCTCGCAAGCGACCGGCCTTTTGTATAGTCTGGTTGACGACTTTTAAACACATGAGCAGCTCACTGTGATTGTTACATCTGATCTTATACCCACTGATCAGATCCTTGTTGAGATTATATAGCTCCATATAGTTCTTCCTCATGTTTTTCCTGCCGTGCGAAGACGGAAACAAATATACATATACATTAACACGCAAACTTTTTCCAATAGAAGGCTTTGTGACATAAGAAAGGTAACAAATATCTCGAAATTTATAGATACGTAACCGCCTGCAGAAACAGTCTCAAATAGAATGCTTCATCCCAGAAAAAATGCAATGTCTCGCAATGAATAGATACATATATTCGCTCTGTGAGATTTTTGACGAAGGGAGCTATTACACGTACAGGTCACCCATGAGTCTGGCATCCTCAGCTCTGACCACCATGCTGCGGATAATGTTAGAGTGGTCAGCCATCTCAGCGGTCAACTTCTGCCTGACCGAGTGGAACTCGTCAACCTAAGGCGGAAAATTGGTGATATCTATGAGTTACTGACATTATTATTATCTTATTATCTACTAGCTTAAAATGACATCTACTAGCTCTTCCTACAATAAAGATTATATCTTTCAGCGACACATATGTAATGGTAGTAAGTCTATAAGTATATAAAAAGTGTATAAGTGTATAAATTACTCTAAGTAAGTATATATGTCATACTTTAACAAGAATTTCCTTCAGTCTGGCCATCTCTTCCGAAAATTCGGCAGTTGTCTGCAGATCTTGAATGTTGAGATACGAAGTTATTCCCTGTATGAGATCCCCTGCCAGCTCCATGTTGTCCGTTTCAATCACAACCTACGCAAAGAAGAACATGCACACTATGTTGACTGTTACTGCTTTATTTAATAAAAATGAAAGTGGGGGCGATAGTAATTTAGTTAACGGTTGCAATGTTATTACATGGCGATGTCAATAGTTTGTGTAGCAGATAGCAGACTATGTGATCTAAATCTTTGCGTCAGGATCATTTACCATTAATATAGATCCTGCTATACATTCAGTCACAGTCAATCATTGAGATCGTGATAGACAATGAGATGCACATAGGAGAGCAAGCAGTTAGTGTAGGCTAGCTAACCTGTCCATTTGTCTCCATTGAAATTCTCAGAGGACTGCTGTCACGGATGCATAGAAAGTTCAGGTGGAGGGATCCCGAAAGCTCCAAATCCTCGTTCAGCAAGAAATTTTGGTTGATCCACATGATGACCTATACAGGTAAGAATTGTTTCCTGTCTGTTACCACGTACAGGTACGAATACTATCCCGTTTATTACCACGTACAGGTACGAATACTATCCCGTTTATTACCGATGCTAGGTGTAATAATATACACTGGCCAAGTAGATATTGCAAGAGTACGTTGAAAAAATAAGTGGTCAGACAAGTACCTGTGGCTTCGATGGACCATCATTTAATTCATGGGGTATAATAATCAATGAACGATGGCTTCTGTAGTAGTGCCATTTACCTTCCTCTTTAATGCTCTATTGAAATGTTCAGGTTGGTAAACCCCCTCTGAAGAACATCCATCAGCTCTTAAGATGTTGTGTAAAGTCCCCTTTCAGCATAACACATTACTTGCGCTGATAGGTCTATGTCCCCCAGGGTACTATCGGAGGGTACCCTGGGTACGGTTCGATATATCGGAAAGTACCTCGGGGTACTATACGATATGTCGCGTGCGTACCCTGCATTGTCCCACCGTACCGGACTTTCAGCCAACTGATGTCGTAATACATACACTCTGTCAAGTTACCACATCACATAGAAGAAACCTCAAAACATCGCAATCCAATAAAAGTATGCTATGTTTGACTATATTTTTCTTTTTCCTTTTTCATATATTCTATTTCCATTCCATATTCATTTTCATATCATTCAAATATTCATGATCTGAGAGAAATCTTTCCAAATGTACACCACCAACGGCACAACAGTGCTATCAACCTGCATGTTGCATAATTACACGGTGATACATACAATTTCCAGAGCGATACAGGAACAGGAGCATAAAGTCAGGGTACGGTGGGACCATAGAAATAGATAGATAACCTAGAATGCTGATTCGCCCATCTCCCTGTACTTAACAAATGACGCCAGGCAAGCGATGACAGCGCCTCACAGTGCGGGAGGCTATTGTAAAATCACAGCATGGCGGTCTAGGTCAAATTTCTCGTTTCTGGTATTAAAATTAGTTTTATAACACAAAACGATGTACATAAGCGAAGAAATCAAATTTGTGTGTATATGAATAGTCGGTATGAAGTAATTCGGAGGTATTATATATACAACTACGACTGCGAGGAGAAATGTCGATAGCAAAGTGGAGCTGAAAACGTTTGCTGTATGACTAGGCTCTAGCCCGGCGAGGCTGTGCGGTACTGTGCGACTGGATCTGATCTACAGTCTGTCTATACGGTCTTCTGACCCTAGCAAAGACGTTTTCTTGGAGCTATATAATTTTATGATAATCATCGCTTGGCTAAGGTAAGTTGCCTTAGAGTCAATGTTGGCTTGTGTCAAGCGTGGTTATTTAATTATACATCCAAAATCGAATCGTACCGTATACTATTACAACGTAATAGTACACTGTCACTAGTAATACTAATACTAGTAATAGTAATACATACAGTATACCGAAAGACTGTATTTGCTTCAACCCCCTCACAGGAAAAAGGGTCCAGCTACGCTCCTGGTTATAACTTATAGACTCAGTAACAATAAAGGTTAGTAAGTAACTGATCAAAGACATTGCATAGACTAGAGAATAATTATATTATATATATAGAATGTCACATAACCTGCAAACCCTAAAACAGATTTCATTTCCGTAGTTGGTAGTACCCGTAGAACACAACTCGGTATGAGGTAGATAATAGATTGTTTATTTCGAAATAATGAACAAAGCTTAACATTACAACGATAAGAGCATAAATTTAAACAATATGCAGCTAGAATTATCGAGGATGAAACACACAAAAGCGTGACTACACACTTATTTCCTTTGTGGTCCTTTAAATAACATAACATTTTGTTATGGATGGTCTTATAAAGTACTCGTTTAGTTTTAGCGTGTCATTTGCATCAATACAACGTTCGTTTAAAAAGATAATATTTACAGGTAATGGTAACATATACTGATATAGATCTATATGTTATAATCTTATAACAACATTATAACGATGTACCTTACGAGGAGAGACTAAAACGTTTACACCTCCGACTTCAGCTTATACTTATAGACGTTCCCCGCAGCGACATGATAGAACGTTGGAGTAATCATTCTGATGATTCAGAATGATTACTCCAAGATAGAACATACAAGATGTTTAATGTTCAATAGCTACAACCCACCATAGATGTCTTCTTAGATCTACAACGTAGAGTCCACAGCACACAATGCACAAATTGAACTGTGATGCATA
This sequence comes from Priapulus caudatus, assembly GCF_000485595.1. NCBI lineage: Eukaryota > Metazoa > Priapulida > Priapulimorpha > Priapulimorphida > Priapulidae > Priapulus > Priapulus caudatus. The sequence goes on along the minus strand of NW_014577196.1, from coordinate 83,287 downwards.
GGTCAATAGAGGCATGAGGAAAATCTCATTCAGTAATCGTATAACTGTATAGTACGCAACCATGGAAAACCTAAGCGAAACACTGTATGTTCACCAAACCTAAAAACATTTGAGGCTCGACCGGACAGACAGCAGATAATAAATTTAATAGAATTGATAAATATAATAATTCTAAAGCTTCACGTTTCCATCCACAGTTTCGAGAACCTTGTACTGACCGAAAAAGATTCCGCATCAACTTCAACAGTCGGCACACATCAAAGATGAGAGAGACGCTGTTCTGTCACATGGATGAGGAAAGTGCTTCTCAACCTGTCTGGATCTGTGGATGCTCTTAACATTTTTGCAGTTGTCTGGTTACACTGCGATCCATCGGATGTCAATGCAATCGCCATCACGTCAATACCATGGAGCTTTTCCATACATTGCTTTATCAGGACAGCTTGGGTGACACCGTTTAAACTGCCGTGGCTAAGGAAATAACCAAGAGGAACTTTCCAATGTCTATTTACAGCCGACAGCCCTGTAACCAATACCGTCGGGAAAGACGTGTTGCTACGTGGAGCGTGTGTCGCCATAGTGGACAAACGAGAGGTGTCCGGCGTGTGTCGTCAGGAGAGACGTGTTGCTACGTGAGACGTGTCTCCGTAGCGAGAAGACGAGAGGTGTCGGGCGTGTGTCGGCGGGAGACATTTTTGTCATATTTTATATGATAGATAAAATAAACTCAGAAAAGCCAGAGCTCTATATTTTCTTCACACTCCTCAGATAGTATATTTGTTTTTTTAGGCTTGTGAGCAGTTCTTTGACTAGTGATCTGAGATTGCTTTCACTGTACTTTGCAGCATTGCAGTTTAAGCTTCTTCTATAATGAACTGATCTTTGTGTTTGCAAAAACTAGCTTTGTGCTTCAACATTTGTGTGCACCCTGGATGGTATCAAAGGCATAGGCATGGTCTAGTTTCACACTGAGTGATGGCGTAGCAGTTTCTGGTTCAAATAGACTGTTCATGCAAAATGACAGAAGATCTATAACAACTAAAGTTTTGTTCACTGCTAGTGCTAACATGAGATTATAAGCATGTGATTGTGAACAAAGTGTTGCGCGCACTCTTCCGATCTATGCAATCTTAAGATTGCGCAGCACATCTTAAGATCGCGCAGTGCAATCTACCGATCGGCAGACTGCACGGCAATCTCGAGATTGTGTTGTGCATTCTTACGCTTATTAATAACGAAGTAATCGATACACTCACGCAATTTTCCAGTTTTACTCTTAGACGAAAGTGTTCTAGACTAATCTAAATATGGTACATACAAGTACTAACCTAAAACCTAACCTCTACTTTACCAATTTCACCGACATGTCAGAGATGATCAGAAAGGCCCAAACATGTACGCTTACAAATCTTTTAGAACCGGGCATGTGCAATCTTATCGAACTCTAGCATCCCAACTAGCTCTAGCTGATAAACCGGCCAGCAAACCCTGTAAAACCGGGCCGATGGTAGATTGCATGTGACAGAAATATATAAAATTCTGTGATAAGTGACATTATCATGGTCATCTTTTTAATTCTCAATGATAGCTTTTTCATGTGGTCTCTAAAGCCGGGCTTATGTCGGGTTGCGAATGCTTGCGACGCGACGCGACGCACTGCAATCACTGCGACTGCAGTGCTTAGGTCGACTGCGACGTGACTGACGGCGACTGCCTGCGACCAGTCGCAGCCAGTAGAAGTGACGATCGCCTATTGATCGCGCAACTAAATGAGTTTACATGATTTGTTGCTGTGTGCATGTTGTGTACATGACTGTATGCACTGATTGTTTTATTCACGTGCATTGTTTATTATGCATTCGAATCTCGTCGCAGCGATCGCAAGGCAGCTTATGTCGGGTAGTAACCATGAAAACAATGCTTGCGCTGTCGAACCAGTCGCGCGTCATAGAACATAGTAGAGTAGAACATGTGCGACTCACTGCGATCGCGTTGCGACTGACAATTTTCCAGTCGCAAGCAGTCGCAGACCCGTCGCTGGCAGTCGCAGGGGTGCTTAGGTCGAACTTTCTCTGCGTCGCGATCGTCGCTGCGACTTGCAACCAGTTGCAGAAAATCAGTCGCAAGGCAATCGCGTCGCGTCCGCAAGGCCGACATAAGCCCGGCTTAACACTTATGGTTTTGATCTTATATCGGAATAAAAGTTAATACAATGAACAATTATATTACACTAACCTATACTATTTTTTAATATGCAATATAGTAACTATATTATAACTCAGATTGAACTGTTACAGGTAGTGACAGACTAGGGATAGACCTTAGGCATCATTTATTTTGTAAAGGTTTCCAACAAATTTGTTGTTATTATTACAAATCAATCTTTACACATGTATTGTATGTAGTTTTAATAAATTGCATGTAGTATCGTGTTCGTTATCAAGATATGTGATAATTCCATATAGTCTTTGAACAATTCGTTACTTTTTGGTTGTATATATATATATATTTACAATAAAGAATAAAAATGTACTGACACCTGATACTGATAGATTTGTGTCTGTTTTGTGTGTGTTTCATCAGTCTCGAACGTTTAGCTTGTCTTCAGAAGATTCCTTCGTATGTAACTTTTTCTCTAGTTGATTGTAAAATTGAAATATTTTCTGCAACAATTGTCAATTTGTGGTGTTGGATTTCAAATAGGTACGTGGTACTTTTCTGTGGAATTACTCCCGCGTCCGTCGAGAACAGCTTTAGACTGGTCCGCGCTCGACAGTTCCACGCGCGTGTCAGTGTAACGCGAGTGGAACTGTCGAGCGCGGACCAGTCTAGGACAGTTTGGCCGAATGCTACTGTTCTAGTACCGTGTCTGACTAGTCCAACATTATACAATAATTCATAGATTCATGAGGTTACAAATGGAAAAAATGTTTTGCCAGGGGCCCTAATACCTAAGAGGACAATATTGCATAAGTATATTAGAAATTGTGCTGTATTAAAAGTTTGGGAGCGATTCGAAAGAGCAGGTGATCGCTATAGTTAGTCAATGTAAACACGGATTTCCCGCGGTAGTGCCTCCCGTTCTCTGATAGGGGCCGCTAAGCGCGCTCGCTGGCGGTCAATTTTATTGGACAATCAGTCATAACTTCATTCTTCTCAAACTCGCCCAACTTCTTACCTCATCTACCTCCTCTCCATTTCCAACCAATTTCCTTCGTCCTCCACGAACCTCTCCTCGATCGTCTCACCCTCATCTATCTTCTTATTCGCTCTTATCTTTTACCTTCTTTCTACCGCTATCTCTGGTACTCTCTCTCCCTCCTCTACCACCTCCCCTCACATTCCCTCCATCTCTTTGCCATTTCAATCCCCATCCTCTACCCTCCCCTTGTTGCTGGCTTTTACAGACCTAGACAGTTGGACGCTGATTGTCATAATGAAAACCAGAATACTATAGTATAATAGCTATAATTAATTAATTTTCCACCTGTGAAACTGGTGACTATTCGCGTGACTCACATGACGTTACTGGTCGAAAGAAAGACCTGAAAGGTGCAGCTACCAACTTATCTGATAGAACACCCTTCCACCCGCTATCTTTTTGCCAACCTTTCCCACCAACGTTCCCCACCAGACTTCTTTGCTCTATTTATCGACTTACCAAGTGTGACGCGCGTGTAAGCATAGTATGAATAAAATTTGAATACACAGTAAACACGTTTGTGTAAATTAAGACAAACGCAATTATTGACTAAATTCAAAAAGATCGATCTCCTTTATTTGTCTTAACTAAACTTTCGGGCGATAATTTTTACACAATGAGAACACATCGCAGACATATAACAAATAAATAGAAATGGACGGAATGTTAAATGAGTGGTGACAATACACAAATATGTCACTAGTAAAGATATATACACTGCTGTACCTCTAGGCTTTGATGCTCTAATCAATTACAATAGCCACAGGGGGCAGTGTATCAACCCGTAGGCTAAACTGCCCCCTGCAGTGGTTCCCTAAAAACACTTAGATACCTAAATGTTCCTTGGACGAATTTCATTACCTTATATATAACTTGATACAACAATAATATATCTAGAGACCTAAATAATGTATATTGAAATGCTAGAATTTTTTTGGCAAAACTTGCTTGAACTTGAAAATAGTAGCCGGGAGCTTTCGGAGCAAAAAATCTCACCAACAATACTGATCATGATGCTAGGTGTAATAATATTACACTGGCCAAGTAGAATTGCAAGAGTACGTTGAAAAAAGTAAGGTGGTCAGACAAGTACCTGTGGCTTCGATGGACATCATCTTATTCATGGGGGTATAATAATTTACAATGAACGAGTGCTTCTGTAGTAGTGCCATTATCTTCCTCTTTAATGCTCTATTGAAATGTTCAGGTTGGTAAACCCCCTCTGAAGAACATCCATCAGCTCTTAAGATGTTGTGTAAAGTGTCACTTTCAGCATAACACATTACTTGCGCTGATAGGGTCTATGTCCCCGAGGGTACTATCGGAGGGTACCCTGGGTACGGTTCGATATATCGGAAAGTACCTCGGGGTACTATACGATATGTCGCTGCGTACCCTGCATTGTCCCACCGTACCCGGACTTTCAGCCAACTGATGTCGTAATACATACACCTGTCAAGTTACCACATCACATAGAAGAAACCTCAAAACATCGCAATCCAATAAAAAATGTATGCTATGTTTGACTATATTTTTCTTTTCCTTTTTCATATATTCATATTTTCATTTTCATATTCATTTTCATATCATTCAAATATTCATGATCTGAGAGAAATCTTTCCAAATGTACACACCCAAGGCACAACAGTGCTATCAACCTGCATGTTGCATAATTACACGGTGATACATACAATTTCCAGAGGCATACAGGAACAGGAGCATAAAGTCAGGGTACGGTGGGACCATAGAAATAGATAGATAACCTAGAATGCTGATTCGCCCATCTCCCTGTACTTAACAAATGACGCCAGAGCAAGCGATGACAGCGCCCTCACAGTGCGGGAGGCTATTGTAAATCACAGCATGGCGGTCTATGGCAAATTTCTCGTTTCTGGTATTAAAATTAGTTTTATAAACACAAAACGATGTACATAAGCGAAAAGAAACAAATTTTGTGTATATGAATAGTCGGTATGAAGTAATTCGGAGGTATTATATGAACAACTACGACTGCGAGGAAGAAATGTCGATAGCAAAGTGGAGCTGAAACGTTTGCTGTATGACTAGGCTCTAGCCCGCCGAGGCTGTGCGGTACTGTGCGACTGATCTGATCTACAGTCTGTCTATACGGTCTTCTGACCCTAGCAAGACCGTTTCTTGGAGCTATATAATTTTATGATAATCATCGCTTGGCTAAGGTAAGTTGCCTTAGATCAATAGTTGGCTTGTGTCAAGCGTGGTTTATTAAATTATACATCCAAAAATCGAATCGTACCGTATACTATTACAACGTAATAGTACACTGTCACTAGTAATACTAATAGTAATACATACAGTATACCGAAAGACTGTATTTGCTTCAACCCCCTCACAGGAAAAATGGGTCAGCTACGCTCCTGGTTATAACTTATAGTAACTCAGTAACAATAAAGGTTAGTAAGTAACTGATCAAAGACATTGCATAGACTAGAGAATAATTATATTATATTTATAGATAATGTCACATAACCTGCAAACACTGAAACAGATTTCATTTCCGTAGTTGGTAGTACGCCGTAGAACACAACTCGGTATGAGGATAGATAGATAGATTGTTTATTTCGATAATTAACAAAGCTTACATTACAACGATAAGAGCATAAATTTAAACAATATGCAGCTAGATAATTATCGAGGATGAAAACACAAAAAGCGTGACTAGCACACTTATTTCCATTGTGGTCCTTTAAAATAACATAACATTTTGTTATGGATGGTCTATAAAGTACTCGTATTAGTTTTACCGTGTCATTTGCATCAATACAACGTTCGGTTAAAAATGTAATATTTACAGGTAATGGTAACATATACTGATATAGATCTATATGTTATAACTTATAACAATATAATCTATTAAAGATGTACCTTACGAGGAGAGACTAAAACGTTTACACCTCCCGACTTCAGCTTATACTTATAGACGTCTCCGCAGCGACATGATAGAACGTTGGAGTAATCATTCTGATGATTCAGAATGATTACTCCAAGATAGAACATACAAGATGTTCAATGTTCAATAGCTACAACCCATAGATGTCTTCTTAGATCTACAACGTAGAGTCCACAGCACACAATGCCACAAATATAAACTGTGTGTGCATAGGTCAATAGAGGCATGAGGAAATACTCATTCAGTAATTGTATACTGTATAGTACAACCATGGAAAACCTAAGCGAAACACTGTATGTTCACCAAATCTAAAAACATTTGAGGCTCGACTGACAGACTAGCAGATAATTAAATTTAATAGAATTGATAAATATAATAATTCTAAAGCAATTCACGTTTCCATCCACAGTTCTGAGAACCTTGTACTGACCGAAAAGATTCCGCATCAACTTCAACATGCGGCACACATCAAAGATGAGAGAGACGCTGGTTCTGTCACATGGATGAGGGAAAGTGCTTCTCAACCTGTCTGGATCTGTGGATGCTCTTAACATTTTTGCAGTTGTCTGGTTCACCTGCGATCCATCGGATGTCAATGCAATCGCCATCACGTCAATACCATGGAGCTTTTCCATACATTGCTTTATCAGGACAGCTTGGGTGACACCGTTTAAACTGCCGTGGCTAAGGAAATAACCAAGAGGAACTTTCCAATGTCTATTTACACCGACAGCCATTGTAACCAATACCGTCGGGAAAGACGTGTTGCTACGTGGAGCGTGTGTCGCCATAGTGAGACAACGAGAGGTGTCCGGCGTGTGTCGTCAGGAGAGACGTGTTGCTACGTGGAGCGTGTCGCCGTAGCGAGAAGACGAGAGGTGTCGGGCGTGTGTCGGCGGGAGACATTTTTGTCATATTTTATATGATAGATAAAATAAACTCAGAAAAGCCAGAGCTCTATATTTTCTTCACACTCCTCAGATAGTATATTTGTTTTTTTAGGCTTGTGAGCAGTTCTTTGACTAGTGATCTGAGATTGCTTTCACTGTACTTTGCAGCATTGCAGTTTAAGCTTCTTCTATAATGAACTGATCTTTGTGTTTGCAAAAACTAGCTTGTGCTTCAACATTTGTGCACCCTGGATGGTATCAAAGGCATAGGCATGGTCTAGTTTCACACTGAGTGATGGCGTAGCAGTTTCTGGTTCAAATAGACCCTGTCATGCAAAATGAAGAAGATCTATAACAACTAAAGTTTTGTTCACTGCTAGTGCTAACATGAGATTATAAGCATGTGATTGTGAACAAAGTGTTGCGCGCACTCTTCCGATCTATGCAATCTTAAGATTGCGCGGCACATTCTTAAGATCGCGCAGTGCAATCTACCGATCGGCAGACTGCACGGCAATCTCGAGATTGTGTTGTGCATTCTTACGCTTATTAATAACGAAGTAATCGATACACTCACGCAATTTTCCAGTTTTACTCTTAGACGAAAGTGTTCTAGACTAATCTAAATATGGTACATACAAGTAACTAACCTAAAACCTAACCTCTACTTTACCAATTTCACCGACAGTCAGAGATGATCAGAAAGGCCCAAACATGTACGCTTACAAATCTTTTAGAACCGGGCATGTGCAATCTTATCGAACTCTAGCATCCCAACTAGCTCTAGCTGATAAACCGGCCAGCAAACCCTGTAAAACCGGGCCGATTGGTAGATTGCATGTGACAGAAATATATAAAATTCTGTGATAAGTGACATTATCAGGTCACTTTTTAATTCTCAATGATAGCTTTTTCATGTGGTCTCTAAAGCCGGGCTTATGTCGGGTTGCGAATGCTTGCGACGCGACGCGACGCACTGCAATCACTGCGACTGCAGTGCTTAGGTCGACTGCGACGTGACTGACGGCGACTGCCTGCGACCAGTCGCAGCCAGTAGAAGTGACGATCGCCTATTGATCGCGCAACTAAATGAGTTTACATGATTTGTTGGCTGTGGTGCATGTTGTGTACATGACATGTATGGCACTGATTGTTTTATTCACGTGCATTGTTTATTATGCATTCGAATCTCGTCGCAGCGATCGCAAGGCAGCTTATGTCGGGTAGTAACCATGAAAACAATGCTTGCGACCGGTCGAACCAGTCGCGCGTCATAGAACATAGTAGAGTAGAACATGTGCGACTCACTGCGATCGCGTTGCGACTGACAATTTTCCAGTCGCAAACAGTCGCAGACCCGTCGCTGGCAGTCGCAGGGGTGCTTAGGTCGAACTTTCTCTGCGTCGCGATCGTCGCTGCGACTTGCAACCAGTTGCAGAAAATCAGTCGCAAGGCAATCGCGTCGCGTCGCAAGGCCGACATAAGCCCGGCTTAAACACTTATGGTTTTGATCTTATATCGGAATAAAAGTTAATACAATGAACAATTATATTACACTAACCTATACTATTTTTTAATATGCAATATAGTAACTATATTATAACTCAGATTGAACTGTTACAGGTAGTGACACAGACTAGGGATAGACCTTATAGGCATAATTTATTTTGTAAAGGTTTCCAACAAATTTGTTGTTATTATTACAAATCAATCTTTACACATGTATTGTATGTAGTTTTAATAAATTGCATGTAGTATCGTGTTCGTTATCAAGATATGTGATAATTCCATATAGTCTTTGAACAATTCGTTACTTTTTGGTTGTATATATATATATATTTACAATAAAGAATAAAAATGTACTGACACCTGATACTGATAGATTTGTGTCTGTTTTGTGTGTGTTTCATCAGTCTCGAACGTTTAGCTTGTCTTCAGAAGATTCCTTCGTATGTAACTTTTTCTCTAGTTGATTGTAAAATTGAAATATTTTCTGCAACAATTGTCAATTTGTGGTGTTGGATTTCAAATAGGTACGTGGTACTTTTCTGTGGAATTACTCCCGCGTCCGTCGAGAACAGCTTTAGACTGGTCCGCGCTCGACAGTTCCACGCGCGTGTCAGTGTAACGCGAGTGGAACTGCTCGTCGAGCGCGGCAGTCTAGTACAGTTTGGCCGAATGCTACGTTCTAGTACCGTGTCTGACTAGTCACATTATTAAACACATAATTCATAGATTCCATGAGGTTTACAAATGGAAAAAATGTTTTGCAGGGGCCCTAATACCTAAGAGGACAATATTGCATAAGTATATTAGAAATTGTGCTGTATTAAAAGTTTGGGAGCGATTCGAAAGAGCAGGTGATCGCTATAGTTAGTCAATGTAAACACGGATTTCCCGCGGTAGTGTCCCGTTCTCTGATAGGGGCGCATAGCGTCGCTCGCGTGGCGTCAATTTTATGGACAATCAGCATTCTAGGTTATCTATCTATTTCTATGGGTGGACAATGCAGGGTACGCAGCGACATATCGTATAGTACCCCGAGGTACTTTCCGATATATCGAACCGTACCCAGGGTACCTCGCGATAGTACCCTGGAGGACATAGACCCTATCAGCATTACTTGCCCACTCTCAACATAAATTTTTTACCACTATTCTACCTTTTATTTCCCTCGGCAGTATGATAGGGGTTGGATGTGGACACGCGTGATATCACAGTACATCTGTACCACTGCTAGGCATCTATGCTACTATGACGTTCGCGCTCAGGTAGAACCAGATCTGATGACCTTGAAAAGCATGCTGACGTTGTTATTTTTTATGGCACCTCTGCAGCTGCTTATCACCTGTGTTTTGTACTTCCCAACTGAAAGATTACAGACAGAGCATAAATACTACGATTGACATGTGCATAATGATATAACCATTGCCGCTTGGATACTGTTGCCAGGCCGATCAAGGTAACCAGCTCGTACATGCTGGCATGTGCCATTACAAAGAATGATTTTAGAATGCCCTATTGCAGTATTTAACGTGGATAGGCTAAAACTACAAATCACACTAAACTGATAGGCCAGTTTCTGAACAGCTCTAGACACAGTGATGCAATTTACACTGCCTGAAATCAATTCATTAAAAATAAAATCACAATGCATTAAAGCTGGTTAAAGAAGGGGACAAAACCAAGCAGCTGTACCTGATCACTGCAGTTACCGCATGCATGCTGCACCTACCTCGCAAGCGACCGGCCTTTGTATAGTCTGTCGTTGACGACTTTTAAAACACATGAGCAGCTCACTGTGATTGTTACATCTGATCTTATACCCACTGATCAGATCCTTGTTGAGATTATATAGCTCCATATAGTTCTTCCTCATGTTTTTCCTGCCGTGCCGAAGACGAAAACAAATATACATATACATTAGCACGCAAAACTTTTTCCAATAAAAGGCTTTGTGACATAAGAAAGGTAACAAATATCTCGAAATTTATAGATACGTAACCGCCTGCAGAAACAGTCTCAAATAGAATGCTTCATCCCAGAAAAAATGCAATGTCTCGCAATGAATAGATACAATATTCGCTCTGTGAGATTTTGACGAAGGGAGCTATTACACGTCAGGTCACTCCATGAGTCTGGCATCCTCAGCTCTGACGACCCATGCTGCGGATAATGTTAGAGTGGTCAGCCATCTCAGCGTCAACTTCTGCCTGACCGAGTGGAACTCGTCAACCTAGGCGGAAAATTGGTGATATTCTATGAGTTACTGACATTATTATTATCTTATTATCTACTAGCTTAAAATGACATCTACTAGCTCTTCCTACAATAAAGATTATATCTCTCAGCGACACATATGTAATGGTAGTAAGTCTATAAGTATATAAAAAGTGCATAAGTGTATAAATTACTCTAAGTAAGTATATATGTCATACTTTAACAAGAATTTCCTTCAGTCTGGCCATCTCTTTCCGCAAAAATTCGGCCAGTTGTCTGCAGATCTTGAATGTTGAGATACGAAGTTATCCTGTATGAGATCGCCTGCCAGCTCCATGTTGTCCGTTTCAATCACAACCTACGCAAGAAGAACATGCACACTATGTTGACTGTTTACTGCTTTATTAATAAAAAGGAAAGTGGGGGTCGATAGTAATTTAGTTCACAGGTTGCAGTGTTATTACATGGCCGATGTCAATAGTTTGTGTAGCAGATAGCAGACTATGTGATCTAAATCTTTGCGTAAGGATCCTGCTATACATTCAGTCACAGTCAATAATTGAGATCGTGATAGACAATGAGATGCACATAGGAGAGCAAGCAGTTAGTGTAGGCTTAGCTAACCTGTCCATTTGTCTCCATTGAAATTCTCAAGGACTGCTGTCACGCGATGCATAGAAAGTTCAGGTGGAGGATCCCGGAAAGCTCCAAATCCTCGTTCAGCAAGAAATTTTGGTTGATCACATGATGACCTATACAGGTAAGAATTGTTTCCTGTCTGTTCACAGGTACGAATACTATCCCGTTTATTACCACGTACAGGTACGAATACTATCCCGTTTATTACCATGAACAGGGAAGAATTGTTTCCTGTTTATTACCACGTACAGGTACGAATACTATCCCGTTTATTACCATGAACAGGGAAGAATTGTTTCCTGTCTATTACCACGTACAGGTACGAATACTATCCCGTTTATTACCGTGAACAGGGAAGAATTGTTTCCTGTCTGTTACCATGTACAGGTACGAATACTATCCCGTTTATTACCGTGAACAGGGAAGAATTATCTGCCAAGAGAATACAACAATGAATTATGACTTCCATGCATGTACATGTATACTCACTCTCTGTGCACGATCATTCAGGTGAAATGTGACCGATCCAGCTGGGGATGGGACTTTCTGGTCCATCAGCATATATGCAGAGAATTTCGGAAGCTGTCTGGAGAGCTCAAAAACATGAAACTGTGACCTAATAAATGAAAACACAGAAAACAGCAAAATTAGTACGTACTAGACGTAATTCATGAGAACTTCAAAATACCTCCTTATAATAGGTTGTGAATATTTATATCGTCAGTAATTACAAGTCCCTTATAGGGGAAACACTGGGAGAAAGAGAAAGCTCTATCATAACCACTATCATACATTAACATTTACGGTTCTGTTGTATTTCCAAAGATTGAAGAACCAACGTTTAATATATAATACGAACAACGAAGTTCTTGCTTGTCAGTCCAGGCTGCTACGTTGTTGTTTGCCACTGGCATCGGGGAAGTACTTGGCGCCACCTACTGGGCATGCTGTGTCACATGTTACAATAATCTCACAGGTTCATATAAATGCTGCGACTATCATCCAACGAATTTACTGTCGTACTCACGATGTCCTATTTCCAACGAATGCTTTCAAGTGCAGGTCAACAGGCATGTCCTTCGGTGGAGTCAGGGGAATCGCGATGCTGTTGGCTAGACGACTCTGGTGAGGATGTCTATAATATGAAAGTGATACTCAATGACAAAAACATTCTATTACCAGCTTTAAGCAACTTAATTAGCTCAAAATCTCAATCTCATGGCTGAATCTGCTTTTTACATTCTGCATGATACTACTTAATCTCGTATACAGCTTGCATGAGAGAAATGAATAACTTAGATATCGAAGATTAGATCATAGAAATGTCTAACTTTTCAATAAATTCTGTAGATGTCATGACTATTGTTTTAGTTACGTATCTTTAGGCAGTTATTTTAAACTTGAAACAAGCTCATATACACAACTAAAGATGCAGCATAAATATGCGATACTCACACAACATGACTCTCCCCTTCAAATATTCCTTCGGCGAATATCATCACAGCTCTAATAATGCAGCTGTTAGTTGTCGTCACGGAGAGTTCGATATGGGGTTTGCTGAGCTGCTGCGTTAGTTCCGGACTCATGGTCGGCTCCACCTCTGACTCCATCCTAACGATTAGAGTCGTCTGCAACTGCGTGTTTGCCTGAGAACACGAAAAATGTACACGAGCGTATATAGCGTAGACAAGATAAATGTTAAGTTCTTAATACGCCAGGGTTTGCCTTTTGAAAATATCAGGTGAGCTGAAAATCACTGTCTTGAAATATTTGATGGGATCATGGGAGTTAATCACTCCTGCCATATACGCAAGTTACAAATACACGTTTTTTCACTTTAATGTGTGCTCAGTGCATTTTGAAGAATCATTCTTCCACAGTGATGCTGTGCATAATTATTAATATTATACTTTCTAACGGTATTTCATCATTTTGATTGTTTCACCAGAACATTAGAAAGTACACAAACACTCAAGAAATGCATGTGAGGTGTATATAATCCCTCTCCGAATCTGCTTACATAAATATATATGAATAACAATAAAAATAAGGCAAGCCGTGCACAAAAGATTAAGCACTATCAGGCATACTTGAGTATTCTTATCTGTTTTTACATGTTCATATACTTACTGGTATGATTCCCACATCAGAACCATCCATGGCAGTCAGTCCAGCAGGTTTCTGGATAGCAGATGCCTTGGCATTTTCTTCATAATTCTTTAACTCCAACAGTAGATTCTGCAGATCATAGATAGATAGGTTAGTGCAGGTAATATTACTTTATTTATGAATAATGTACATTTATTTTAAATTAAATAATACGTGTGTGGCACCTTAGCTGCTCTATCATGCACACAGCCACATATGATGCATTAGAATGAGGAGCTAATGAATTTGCGATGAGTATGGCACACACGAAACACAAAAAATACACATCTTCACCCCGTTTTTCAGTGATAATTTATTACGTAAAACTCGAAAAAAATTGCATCAAAATATGGGTTGTCCTTCGATCTGACTTACGCACTAACAGTTGACTTCTTATTATCGAGATATATCTTCCAATGTCAGACATGGTTTTCTTTCTTACATGTCAGAGTGAGGAAGGGAGGGAGTGAGGGAGGAGGGATGGAGGGAGGGAGAAAGGGAGGGAGGGATGGAGGGAGGGAGAGAGGGAGGGAAGGAGAGAAAGAGGGGGTGGGGAGGGAGGAAAGAAGGGGAAATGAGGGAAGAAGCAAGGGAGGAGAGAGAAAGAGCAAGCCAGGGAAAGAAACCAAGAGAGAGGAGGAGGATTGGGAGACAAAAAGAATGCAATATATGATAGGAATATTTATTTTCTTACCTGCCTCTTCTGAGAAAGTTCTCTGACGATATCCTGGTCTGTGTTGGTGTCCATCAAGTTTCCCTTCAGCTCAGGCGGTGCTGGCAAATACCCTCTGACTGTAATATGATAACAAACCTGTGTCTTCTGTTTTCAAATCAGTTTAACTATAATAGGATTGTATAGGTATCCTTAGTTCCTTGGGATACCTTGTATAGGTATCATTAGGTTGTATAGTATCCTTAGGTTAGTATAGTATCCTTATATGGTTTGAAAATAACTGGTGAAAAAACCTGTACGAAAGATGTGTTCATGAAGAAGATACTGAAAGCACTATTGATTGTAATAGTATGGCAGAGACAAGCATCGGTTGTAGTTTCTATCACAAATATCTTATGTTCTAACCCATAAGTTCACCTTTATAACAGATAAACTACATACACACAACATTTACCTTCTCCTTCTACAGAGCAACAGATGAGTTCAGTTTTCCCATCCATTCTGTAGTCAGCTGTCACCAATCCCGCTACGGCTGACTTCATTGTATCTTTAAACACGACCTCGCCCGTGCGATCGCTCCTGGCATCAATCTATAGCGCAGAAAATATGCACAGTAGAAGGGATCATAAATGTGGATTACACTTTAGAAAACTGTGAATTATAGAAACGAATGTCAATACGTATATAAATACACACACGCACACACGCATGCATGCACACATGCATCTTAGTAGATCATAACGTCAGGATTACACATTAAAACAGTTTATCATCCAATTTAATGTGTAGTTCTGATAATATATACATAACTAGCAAATTGCATGCAAAATTTGTAAATTATGCATGTAAATGCTATACCTTCCCATTACTCCATCCAGTTATGAGTTCCGGAACACCATCGGAATCCAAGTCAAAACTCTGAATGCAGATGGCTTGATTCTTAGACTGTAATACATTTCGTAACAAATGAGTCATGTACGGCAGTACGCCTGGTGTATGCCTGGTGTATGCTTTGATTTGTAAGTAAATGAAGTCAATATAAAGTTACACATAGCAGTGCATATATTCTACGCTGGAAGTAAAGTGGTGAAATAAGATGCTATTTCTATTAATTGAATTATAAGTGGAATATTTCCACACTGTTTTCACTAGCATTTTTACTAGGATTCCACTTTGCAGTTTGTTTGTAATGATAAAATTTACATATATTATGCATATATATGATACATTTAACATATATTCAGCATACATTTTTAAGATTCTGTTCGGTTAAAAGAAGTAACCAACAGGGATTTACGTCTGGTTGTTTTCATCAATATTTTTTCGTAATTTATCAATATATTGCATACATTACAATCATGACTACTACATACTCCACACTGTAGGCCTATTAAAGAAATACAATACCTTTATTCGCCAATATCGTGCAGTCCTATCATAGACCCCAACTGTCCCATTGGCTAGGGAATATCCAAATCTACTTCCCATTATTGGACAAATTGCTGTTACTGCCTGCAAAAAATGTGAACACAAATGTATTTAAAACAACAAATGAACAAGTTTAAACATAGATAAGAGATAGGTCCCTTGACTTCTTAGTTGCTTACATATAATTTTGTATGGGAAATATTTCTCACACATTTTTAGATCAGCTATTGCCAGGCAATATGGCCAATGCTGTGCTGTGGAAAACCTATATATAAAATAATAGTTATCAATACTAAATACAACTTTCTATAGTACACCAAAACTTTATGTTACACTAAAGTACTAAAGTAGATTAACCATTATATTATATATTAAATGATAAATCTTGACATATACCCAAGGATATTGACAATAAACTATAGTAACTAGGCTGTGTAATCGCACACAAATTGCATTTTCACAAGTGAGTGTGTGATGATTATGTAGATGTCCATACCTCAGTCTCTGTCATCTCTGCTATGAGCTCATCCTCTTCAAATACTCGTATGTCATAGTCTTCTGACCCAACTACTAGCTGTTATATAAAATCAATTCAAATGACACTTTAACTTCCCTTTGGATGATAATAATTAACTTCAAATGGGCACATTTGGTTATTTAATTTGTGTGCATTTAATGAAATGTTCGGTCATTTTCAGAAATGTTTGTACCCAGTCCATATGTTCCAATCCTACCTCAAGTTTTCCATCTGAATTGAAGTCACACAGAGCAAGAGAGCAGACATTGTCACCAGCAACCGTCCAGTACACATCCTCTCCTTCCCAGTCATAACCCTGTACAGAGCAGTTGCCTCCCAGAATAGCTATAGGTGTGTTCCTGTTTCCTAGCATTCCAAGCACAATGGAGTTCACTCCATCTGACACCTGATGAATGCATATATAACTATGCAACTACTTCCGAATTGACCAACAACAATAAAATTATTGGAATAATACAATTTCCCATTATAGCAGTTTCAGGCTACTGAAATATATAAACTGTTTCAAAAATTTATATTTTCACTTATTTGGGTTAATAATATCTCTAATTTTTCACTTCACCTAATTTAATTTTGAACAACGTGTTATATAAAGAACAACCATTTCAAACTAACATATGCATAGTGTATAAAGTTAGGTTGTAAGAGTCTTTCTTCAATCGTGTGACAGTCTAATTCATATAAAGATACATAAATATTTACAGCCTACATCCTGGTGCAATCAATACGGGAGCACTGTTCTAGTGGAAAAGGTGTGAGCGTTATCGTAACTTATACAAGATGGCACTTACATCTTTATAAAAGAGATCAGAGTTATTCTGAACATCATACGCCAGCACATTAGTTTGGGTTCCAATCACCAGGCAGTCAGCATCTGACGATGGATCCAATCGACCTGCACTCACTGCACTGATGGCCTGGTTTATGTTGAGGAAAACCAGGTCTTGATCTGTGCCACTGTACACAATGCGACCACCTGCTTTTGTTGTTCGACTGTGAGGGTTGTGAATGAAAACCTGCAGGAGACAAGTTATGGCACACATGTACAGCAGTGTTTCCCTTGGCCAGAAAGGTCTGTGAGGTGGTAAATTATTATGTGGTGTGTTTGCGTGTCCTTTCCTGAGCAATCCTTTGCTCCCCTGAAAAATTATTGAAAAAATGGTGCAATTTGGTGCATTCTAAGGTTACAATATTTGTTTGCCCTCACCCGACCCAGGCTGAAAAGTTTGGGTAGGTAGGTGGGCTTTTTTTTGAGGGCGAGGGTCTTTTTACAAATTCAGCGTGGTGTCTACATGCTCGGGTGTGCTTGTGTGGTTGGTACATATAATGTATTGCCTACAGATTTATATAATGTACAGTGATACAATTTGTTAAAAAAAAATAAAAAAGATCAATAAAATTTTGTTAGTCAGCCCCTTTTTGGCGGGTCGGTCGGGTGAGGGCAAACAAACAATATTTTTATTATGGCCTAAGCTATTCTGGACAGATTGTATGAAACTCTTGAATCTCTTTTTCAAATTGTCAAAAGTTTCGTCAGCGAGGCAGTGTTTTGGACAAATTTCTGTGTGGCGGCTGAGAATTTGAGTGAAGCGGCCCGCCTCGCTCGTGTCGATGCAGGGAAAACACTGTACAGTATATAGCCTGACGTAGTTGAGACTACATATGCCTAGGCTATATCATATATACTATATGGCTTATGGATTATTCTATCGTATATGCATGGTCTTGCCAGAAGTGTTTAACAGAAAGATTAACCGCCCACACAAAACGTCTCCTACTTCTCCCACTTCATTACAAACCCCTTGTTACAAGAATATGTGGTTAATGATGCGAGACCGTTTCTTGAAGTTGAATGGAACTTCTGGCGTACGCAGTGCATTGTTATCATGCAATGCATGCTGCGTAATGTCTTTTATACTTATGTGATTAATTAATTACAGTAATATTTTAATTATTCAATTAGTTGCACAGATATTTTAACAACACGCTACAACAAAGCAATAATGATGATACTCATATTACTTTGGTATAGTTCCATGAATTTTAAAGACTAAGCATTACTCAATGGTTACCAGTGGCGTAGTCAGGGTTAGGATCATGGTCCACCTGTTGATCCAAAAGTTAAAAAGAAAAAAAGAAAAAAAGAATTGTTCTACTAAAAAGAGAATTGTCGTAGTCAGAATGAAAGCTGTACATGTACTCAAAAGTGCCTCAAATACCATCTCCTGTGATCTACATTTTCAAAATTTTATAGGGGAGGACCCCCATACGCCCCGCCTGTTTTTCACCCCCTCCTTGGAATCCTGGATCTGCCACTAAACAGTTACTTATCTTGAGAGCAGAGAACAACGAACAAAAATATCGCCTCTTTGCATGGCGCCCACAGGCACTTGGAGCGTTTCAATAAAATATAATGCTAAATAAATACGAAATCTATTCACTACCAAAGTCTTAATGTTTCTCTACTCTCTTTCACCTATTATTGCCAACAATTTCCTGTAAATGCCTTCCAAATGCTCATCTGCAAACACACACTGGCCGCCGCACGCTAGCTGCTGTACACTGACACATAAATATATAGTGTCTATATATTTATCACTATCAGGAGTATTTATGTGTCAGTGTGCAGCAGCTAACGTGCACTTAGCCACAAGTTCCCATCTCGCTTAACACTCCTCCGCCGTGTAACAGTCGGAGAGCCTGGTCGGTTTAGCGTGCGGTGTACTTGTGTGTTGCAGATGAGCATTTGACCGGCATTTACAGGTGATCATAGGCGAAATAGAGTAGAGAAACATTAAGACTTTGGTAGTAAATACACTTCGTGTTTATTTACCTTTTTGTTTTATTGAGACGCTCCAAGTGCCTGTGATGGCACCCATAACAAATGTCAAAGATTGCAGAGCTGAGAGGTGGGAGAGCGTAGGGCGTGGAGAGGGAGGCAGAGAAACCATTAAAATATTAAGTCATCCAATATTTTGCGCAGTTCGCTGTTTTTGCCCCCCCCCTGTTAAAAAAGTCCTGGCTACGCCACGGATGGTTACGTAAATCATATCATAAATCAATGTTCTCTCACCTTTCCACCTGTAGTTGCCGCAGTAAGACATGGATGTATACCGTCATACTTTCCAACAGTTACCATGCGAGGATTGATGCGATGTTTCAGTTTGAAGTCAAACACTGGTACCAACATTTTTGTAATGAATGGACCACTAGCAATTTAAACTGAATTAATATTCACTTTATATTGCATGAAAATGATTGTTTGTTGTCATGCATCGACTCCATTTTTGTTGAGTACGGACCTGCCTCTGGCGTGAAAAATTAGAACTACGGAAGAAATGACGTCACCGAACTCCAGACGCGCTGAGCTGTAGGCCGATTTGTCACTGATCTCCTGATAATAATTATATATATCAGTAGTGAATAATAACTAATCGGTATTAAATAATTAGATTTTATCCTTGCTTAGTGAATGACTAGAAGATAATTATCAGAGCCACGATTGGTATAGAGTCTAACTGGTATATTATTTCTATGGTTATGACAATTAATATTATATTATATACAGCTCAGTCGTCACACGTGCGCAAGCATAGATAATGTTATAACCTCATCATAATTCTTCGTCGGAAGTCCCCTCGTTCTGCGAGGAAAAGCTACCGCTGGGAAATTTTACGCTTTTTCGGGCATAAAGATTGCAAATTAAGGTCTGAATTTAGCATATATAACTATTTCTAACATATGTGATGGGGTAATGTGATTTTTGGTGAATAATGATTGAATGAATAAATAAATATGCGTACGGACACTTACACGTACATCTAAGTATATATAGATATACATTTACATAGAAATAAATATAAAAAGCGCATAATTTTACATGTCCCCAAACCCACGTGTCAAATTCTGAAATGCGTTCTGCACGCGTGCAAACGTTTTGTAGTGATCCGTGCCGTTTTGCAGCGCGGCCAGTATAGTTCTCCAAGCTAGCTGGCTCAGCTGATATGGCCGCGTACTGATGACGGGGGTCCGAGCTAGATCGCGGCCCCGCGTGTTTGTGGAAGTGTCTTGGCTTCATGACAAAATGCTACTCAGCCTACAGTCGCTCGACATTTAGAAGCACTCCACATTCCTCGCTGAATACCGCCAGGGCCAAATCACGTTGGCAGTCATTTATAGAATGTCATATAGGTATATATGTGACGTATACTATATATATATATATATATATATATATACATATTCTCTGGATATTACGAGCGGGACATTTTTCTACAACTTATATTCCACGTGTGAGGAAATACTCGCATAGCTAGCAACGCTTGTTATTCAATAAAATGCCATAGGCACTTAACTGTCATGCTGTCTACCTATAGCATCTCTCTTAGCAGCTAGATGTCATCTGGCTTTTGCCTTCTGTCTGTCTGTCTGATGCTACCACTGCTGTTGATGGTACTGCTGCTCCTGTTTCCGCTACTAATAAAGCTTCAATACTATAACCTACGTTCCCAATGACACGGGCCTGTGGTAGAGACAACGAAGGCTAGAGGTACAGCTATTACCGATATTGTTGCCGTTGTTTTACTGTGCATGAGGCTGCTGTGCTGTGCAACGCAACTCGTGTAGTATCTGCAGTAAATGTCCAAATTAATCGTAGTAAGTCTTGAGTAAAATTACGACCCTAGGATAGTGGCAGCGAGAACACGGAGCACGATCACTAGGTGTAAGGACGCACGCCACTCAGCAGCTGTAGTGTAGTACCAAGCATATTTTTGGAATGGGTCTCCAAAGTCTACAGTTTGGATCACGTCAAAATGCCGAAAACTGTAGGCGTAGCTTAAGAATGCAGTAATTTTATTAGCTTACACATGGGTTATATATATATATGTATAGTGCAAAGGGGATGATTTATTACTGACCACTGGTTTTCAGTTAAGAAATTGCTTTACAGGCAGAGTGCACGCGTAGCGAAGTATTCTCTAAATGTTCATACATCAGGATCCCGAACCAGGGGAAGACAAGAATTTGAAACGATTTGGGCAAACGAAACGCACACTGTAACGAGTGTGCAGCCAGTCTAAAAAATTCCGTTGTTGTTTAAAACACACCGGACATCGCGTCCAACCATTCGTTCATTCACCTGAAGCAATTCTGTAAATATACAACAATCTTTACACACACGCCCACACGAGCTCCATCTTTGTGATTCATAAAGGTGAATCTGCAATTATAAAGCGAGGCTAATAAGTTTTGGCTCAAGTTTAAAGGTTATAGACAGACTGATTTCTAATCACCTCGCACCGATAAAACCACCTGAGCTCATAATTAAGCAGGTATAACTGCTTCCATGATTATTCTCATTGAAAGCACGTCCATCATTGTTTGCTAACAGTTCTTCTTTGAAAGATAAAGGCTATGACTGTTGGTCATAGTTATGACTATCAGCTTAGTTCTCTATAATATTGTACACCGAACGTCATCACCCTGCGTGGTGCACCAATGGTGTGAATGCACTACTCATTGTCATTACTGAAAAGAAATTATTTTGTTTACATTCATGTTTACCTTATCTTACATGGTAGCCTTTTTTAGCTACATTAATGTAGGTTATCATCGAATGCTACCACTGATAACTAACGGTTTGCAGAGAAGCTAGATAGCAGTTCCTATACTTCTCCAAAATATGGTACTTCCTACAGTATCACGAAACCTACAAGCTACTACAATGTCCAGTTTTAATACAGGAAGTACGTTAAAATGTAATAAGAAGCGTTCAATCTTTGCAGATAAAGCTGTAATATATCCACATGCGTTCCAACATCATGATGTAACAATAGGGCAGCCCTATACGTATTGAAACGTACAAAGCCATGACAAGCATTATCGTATTATCAATCCTACCTTTACAAATATGAGCACTAGGAACTGGAAGCTTGACACAACCCCTTTTAACCATTTCTGACAAGAAGCACATTGCCATTTCTGCACCAATATGCAATACGTACCGATTTATATACCGAGTATATTGCCACGGTTACGGAAGATTATCTGTGTACACGTTGATGTATAAATTATACTGTACCACTAATGCCCATCTTCTGTGCATTTAACATACGTGCAGACTACCTTCTTTTGCACTTCTAATAATATCACGCAACTCTGCATATATACTAGCACAATAGTGTAGGCTAACTGGTCTGCCTGCAAGGGTACAACCTTTCTTACTAAAATAAGTCCGAGCTGTAGAGTGGTTGGCACAGCCATTCACTTACAATACACTGGATCTATTTGTAGTGTGTGACTTTTATCGAGCAAGAATTTAACACTCACTCCTTATATTATAATTGATTACGTACATCTACGTGCATCTAAAGTTAAAAGCATATATGCCACTAACGTGCATGCTTGAGAACGCTGCGTTTTGTACATTGCAGCACAGAATTAATGTGTATTTCATCTACTAGGTGGCGACACTAATCAACTGATGAAGTACTGCATCATCCACTCTTCACATGCTTCTACTTGTACGTCCGGCCGATTTACACCTCAAGTGTGAATCTGTACTGTGGAGCACAGTACTTGTGTGTCGATCCAAGCAAATGCGCAAGCCCCGTATGCAGCTGCCTGACTATGACCTCCACAAGGGCTGACCCTTATAAGCACAGCTTAGCAGCAATGTCGTCTGGTCCTCCTTCAACAGACGCGCGGCATTCCTTCTCCCATCTTGTGGTGATGCAGAGATGTGATCTTACGCGACGCACCAATAAGACAATCAGTGTGCGCGTGCCATCGATGCGACAGATCGAGTGATTCGGAGTACCACATCTGGCTATACGATCTGATAGGCGATCAGTCAACGCGCACCAACAATCCGACAGCTGGAGTGAATCGGATACTGCCTACTGCTTCATGATCAGTTACTAGGTACGCGTGCCATCAATGTGATAGATCGAGCGATTCGGACGCCATCTCAGGTTTCACGATCAGTTACTAGGTACTCGTGCCATCAATCAGACAGATCGAGCATTTCGGACACTTCCTATGGCATCATGATCAGTTACTCAGTATGTGCGCCAACAATCCGACAGATGGGGTGATTCGGACACCGCCTAGGGTTTCACGATCAGTTACTAGGTATGCGCGCCATCAATCATTCATATCGGGTGATTCAGACACCGTCTCTGGCTTTACGACCTGATGAGTGATCAGTTACTAGGTACGCGTGCCATCAATCCGACAGATCGAGCGATTCGGACACTTCCTATGGCATCATTATCAGTTACTCGTTATGTGCGACACAACAATCCGACAGCTGGGGTGATTCAGACACCGCCTAGGGTTTCACGATCAGTTACTAGGTACACGTGACATCAATCCGACAGATCAAGCGTTTCTGGCACCGTCTCGGGCTTCACGATCTGATAGGTTATCAGGTATTCGGGGTAGGCCTGCTCGCCCCGATACACGACGTACTCGGCAAAGTTCAGGCCGCCCGTCGACGGCCGCCCGATCACCGAGTGGTGGCCCGGCGGCGAGTGCGCCATCTTCATCGCCGAGAACTGCAGGAAGGACTTGCCGAGCGTCACGCGGCAGAAGAGCAGGTGCCGGTGGCAGACGTAGCACGAGCGGTCCTTGTGCGTCGGGCAGCCCGTGCCGCCGCCGATGCCGTACACGTACTGGTTGCTTTTCGACGAGTTCTCGGCAAAGTAGATGCCCGCGCCGAACATGCCGCCGATGTAGGCGTGCCGCTCGTCGAAGCCCTTGTGCACGATCGCGTGGATGAACGGCGAGCCGTGGAAGAGCATGCGCTCGTTGTCGGCGCAGCCTCGCTGGTTCTCGTCGCCGACCTCCTTCTTGCGGTGCAGGTAGCGCTGCAACAGCCGCGCGTTCGTCACCTTCTGGATCTTCACGCACTCGTAGCGGTCGAAGATGCCGCCGACGGCGTCGCGGTGCTCGCAGATGCTGCTCTGCATCTCGTGCTCGACGTGGATCCACTCCTTGTCGTCGCGTTGCAGGTCGAGCAGCACCGTGCCCTGCACGTGCGCCGCCGCGGCGACCCCGGCTCCACATCCGAGCGTCGCGCCGGCGGTCGCCGCCGACGACAGCAGCTTCTCGATGCCCTTGATGAGCTTGTGCCGGTGTCCGTACGCGTTGACGCCGATCTCCTTCAGCTCGTCGTGGCCCATCTCGGCGAGCACGTCGAGCGAGATCATCTCTCGCTCGAAGATCTCGCGCAGGTGCTCCAGCTTGAGTCCGTTCAGGAAGCCGCCGATGCTCATGCTGGAGACGTCCGGCTGCCGCTCCCCGTCCGACGTGAAGTCAACGCATCCATCGCCGCGCTGCCCCCCACCGCCGCCGCCGCCACCGGACGGACTGTCGGGCGGCGGCGGCGACGCGCACACGGACAGCGCGCTCGCGGACGAAGTCGCCGCGAGGTTTGTCGTCGTCGTCGTCGTCGTCGTCGTCGGCAGCGCGGGGACCACCGGCGGCGGCCGCAGCTGCCCAGGGGTCATGTCGAGGAGGAGGCAGCGGACGTCGTCCGGCGCGGCGAGATCGAGCGCGGTCTGACCCTCCTGGTTGGTCATCGTCGGGTCGGCGCCGTGCGCAAGGAGGAGCGCGCACAGCTGCGTGCGGCCCTTCTGCGCGGCCTCGTGCAGCGGCGTGAAGCTCCAGCGGTCGCGCGCATTCACGAGCGCCGCGTGCTTGATGAGCAGCGCGGCGATGTCGACGTGGCCGTACGACGACGCGTTGTGCAGCGGGATCAAGCCGCCCTTGTCCTGCGCGTTCACGTCGGCGCCGCGCTCCAGCAGGTGCTCAGCGACCTCGTAGTTGTTGTAGCCGGCGGCGAGGTGCAGCGGCGTCGAGTTGCGGCCCTGCGTGTCGCGGCAGTTGATGTTGTCGGGCGTGACGAGCCGCTGCACGCGCGCGAGCACACCCTTCTTTGCCGCCTCCAGCAGCGCCGCGTCGCCGCGCAGGAGATCCGCGACGTCCTGGTCGCCCTCCTTGACAAGGTCGATGGGCGCGTTGCCGTCGCGGTTCTTCTTCGCCGGGTCGGCGCCGTGCCGCAGCAGCAGCCGGCAGATGTCGAACTTGCCCTTGGCGGCGGCCTCGTGCAGCGGCGTGAACTTCCAGAGGTCGGCAACGTTGACGGCGGCGCCGTGCTTGACGAGCAGCTCGGTGACCTCGTAGTGACCGTACGAGCACGCGTTGTGCAGCGGCACGAGCCCGCCCTTGTCCTTCGCGTGCACGTCCGCGCCCTTCAGCAGCAGGAACTCAACGACGGAGACGCGGTTGTAGCCGGCGGCGAAGTGCAGCGGAGTCGAGTGCCGGCCCTCGAGGTCGCGGCAGTTGACGATCTGCGGGTTCGTGCCGACGACCTTCGTCAGCGTGTCGAGGTCGCCGGCTTTCGCGGCCTCGAGCAGCTGGTGTTCGGCATCGGTGCCGCCGGGCGTGGGTTCCTCGCGCAGCATCTTTGCGATCGGTTCGGTGGCGACCTGCGCGGCGGTGTAGCCCTGCAGGGAGACGATGCTCGGCTCGGCGCCGTACTGCAGCAGCAGCCGGCACGCCTGCATCTGTCCGCCGCGAGCGCACCGGTGCAGCGCCGTCTGTCCGAGGCTCTCCAGCGTGTTCACCTAGACAAACAGTCAGAGAGAGAGAGAGAGAGAGAGGGATGAGCGATATAGTTTCATAACTGTATCACATATAATGATGGAATACAGAGACAGTTATATAGGTTAATAACTATATATATATATATAGGTTAATTAATAATGGGCTATCTCGTAGAGTTTTGAAAAATGCGATATACGGTTGCGTAATTGATGTAAGATTAAAGTCTGTCGATACAGTCAAGCCTGTTTAAGCTTTTAAGCTGGTATTTTATCTTGAGTGACCCCTACACTACTTGAGTGACCCCTACTTTTTGCTTGATATTAAAAAAACAACTGACTCGACTCTCTGCACGAAACAACGCACTACTACGCAATCGGTCGCTACCTTGGCACCGTTCTTCAGCTATCTATCAAACTGCCTCCATGCACGGTCAAAAAACGCCATTTTTGCTCAATATAAAAAAAAAAACCGACTTGACTCCCCGCACTAAACAACACACTACTGCGTGATCGGTTGCTACCTTGGCACCATTATACATCTATCTATCAAATTGTCTCCGTGCACGGTCAAAAGATCGCATTCTTTTTGCTCCACATTAAAAAACACAACCAACTTGACTCCCCGCAATAAATCGATGCACTACTGCTCGATGCCTTTCGCTACTCGTTGCCCCGCTCTTCTTTTCAAGCAGTCACCTCCATCAGTCGAAGCTGTTCTTGTCGGGCTTGCGTGCAGCGGCGTCAGGAATCCCTCTGTTCTTGTCGTTTTTGGCAACATGCGACGGAAATGCAGCCAGCTCGCTGACCGTGCTTTGCGCCTTGGGCCGAACCGGCGCCGCGACGGCGCCGTGGGCACGGCCGAGTCCGCCTGTGTACCGGTTGCTTGAAAGTTGACGGAGGTCTGGCGCGAGGTGTCTTCTTGACTGCGCGCGAGGTCACTCTGCCGACGGGAATCACCGGCCACCACGATTAGCTGTCGCATAGAGTGGGAACGTAATACACGTATACTAATCGAGTAGCCATACGTTGCGCAAATTTCAATTGCCCAAAGAATGTCTTAAGTAGCAACTGTTTTTACATCAAACAAAAAGGTTAATTCGGAAGTATACCTATAACGGTTAATTATATAATCTAGAACCGTCCTACTGCCGGAGGTACACAGTACATAGCCAATTAATGTCTTATAGGGTGGCGACGTAAATACACCATATTCCCTATTCCCCCTATTCCTGGTGCGTACCTAGCCTAAAAATTACTTTTTCTTTACCAGAGCCTTTTCCTGATTTGTCTGAAAAGAAAGGAGCTCTCGCGTAATTTTTTTTTTACGGGGACGCTATTTTTAATAGGCTTGCCAGAGCTACGCTTACTTTTTTCAATAGCCATGATTTTGTTCAAATTTTCATAATTTTGATGCCGCTAACTCTACATAATCCTTCATCAGCATTCAGGCGCATTCGGCACCAGTATCCCAGACCTATCAGTGTCAAGAATCGTCACAATTAACATTCATCACCATTTTTTTATCTTGTTTCACCCCTCGACTAAAAACCAATCACATTCTTATTCAATTTCATTCACACAGACAGACCGCTAACCGTAGTATTTCAGCATAATATAAGCCTTATATTATGCTGAAATACTATTTTAGCCCTTATAATAAGGGGAAAAAGTGCCGGTCAGGAGGACCGGGAGTTTCGTAGAGATGGTGGGCTGAGCAAAAACTTGGTGGGCTGGGCCTCCAGGTCGGAACTAATTTCTAATGCTGCCGGCGGCACGGGAGCGATTTTTTCTCGTATCTTCCAAAATTTTCGCTCTCGTAATTGTTGTTACCAGAGCGCTTTGAAAGCTGACGGGAGCGAAATCGCTCGCCGCTCCCGTGTATTTTTTTCGCTGATGCGTACAACTACAAGCCACAGTTATTATCTAGAGGGTGGGACGTAATACACATATTCTATTATCTGCCGGGGGCACACATACAAGCCATGATTATTGTCGATAAGGTGGGACATGATACACATATTCTAACGTGAGCTATAAGTTGCCAAAATATAGTTGCCAAGATGTACAAGTCGGGACTGTTTTTACATGAAATGGAAAGGTAAATTAGGAAGTATTGCACGGCAATTTGTTCGTAAAGAACAAACAAAACCACAACTGCAGTTTATATTTTCATCAGTTTTTTTGTGGTATTTAACGAGGTAGTTTTGTTTGTCTAATGCGAGGATTAAAAGCGCACACAGGGCTCCGAATATTTTTGTTACTTTCTCTGGATGCATTTTGACCCTCACTTTGATGGAATTATTTCAAATAATTACAATTATCGCCTAACGTAAATAAAGTAAATCTAAACAAGCTATGTCTGTGAAGAACTTAAGGGGGTAAGATCTGAAAAAGGGTAGTCTACACCACCATCAAATAGCAAAAACCACACTTATCGCAAAATTTCTACCAGAAAACCGTCTGCTATCGCCTAACCTAACCTAACCTAACCGTCTGCTAACAATTATCGCATAACGTATCATAAAATAACTATCGTAAAATTTCTAGTAGAAAAACCGTCTGCTATCTACCCCCACCTGCCACCCCTACTCACCCACCCACTACCACTCTACCCACCTGCCACCCCTACTCACCCACCCACTACCAATCTACCCACCTGCCACCCCTACTCACCCACCCACTACCACTCTACCCACCTG
>NW_014577196.1:41512-51202 GCF_000485595.1 Priapulus caudatus | reverse complement strand
ACTACTGCGCGATCAGACGCTACCTTGGCACTGTTCTTTTTGCTCGATATTTAAAAAAAAAAACCAACTCGACTCCCCGCAATAAACGATGCACTACTGCGCGATCGCTCGCTACCTTGGCCCCGTTCTTCAGCAGCACCTCCATCACGTCGAAGTGGTTCTTGTCGGCGGCTGCGTGCAGCGGCGTCAGGAACTCCTTGTTCTTGTCGTTGATGTTGGCAACGCGACGGATCAGCAGCTCGGTGACGTGCTTGCGCTTGGCGAACGGCGCCGCGACGGCGCAGTGCAGCGGCGAGTCGCCTGTGTACGGGTGCTTGAAGTTGACGACGTCTGGCGCGAGGTGTTTCTTGACGCGCGCGAGGTCCACCTGCCGAAGGGAATACACGGCCAAGCCACGATTAGTGTCTATAGAGTGGGACGTAATACATGTATACTAATGAGAGCCATAAGTTGGCAAAATTCAATTGCCAAAATGTAGAAGTAGCAACTGTTTTTACATCAAACAAAAAGGTTAATTAGGAAGTATAACCTATAAAGGTTAATTATAATCTAGGAACGTCCTACTGCCAGAGGTACAAGTACAAGCCACGATTATTGTCTATAGGGTGGGATGTAATACACATATTCTATTACCTGCCGGGGGGAATGCGTACCAGCCTAAAAATAACTTTTTTTTTACGAGAGCTCTTTTTTGATTTTGTATGAAAAAAAGAGCTCTCGTAATTTTTTTTACGGAAGCTATTTTAGGCTTGGCCAGAGCTACTTTTTCATAGCATGATTTTGTTCAAATTTTCATAATTTTGATGCCCTGACTCTAATATCATTCATCAGCATTCAGTGCGCATTCGGCACCAGTATCAGACTATATATCAGTGTCAAGAAATCGTCAACAAATTACATTCGATCACATTTTTTTTATCTTATTTCACTCGACTAAGAAACCAATCACATTCTTATTCAATTTCATTCACACAGACAGACCGCTAACCGTAGTATTTCAGCGTAATATAAGGGGAAAAAGTGCCGGTCAGGAGGACCAGGAGTTTCGTAGAGATGGTGGGCTGAGCAAAAACTTGGTGGGCTGGGCCTCCGGGTCGGAACTAATTTCTAACGCTGCCGGCGGCACGGGAGCGATTTTTTCTTCGTAATCTTCCAAAATTTTCGCGTCTCGTAATTGTTGGTCACCTAGAGCGCTTTGTATTAGCTGACGGGAGGTCGAAATCGCTCGCGCGCTCCGTGTATTTGTTTTTCGTCCTGATCTGCGTACAACTACAAGCCAGCAGTTATTCATCTAGAGGTGTACGTACGTACTACATATCTATTATCTGCGGGGCACATCATACATGAGCCATGATTATTGTGCGATAAGGTGGGAGCATGATTACTACATGATTCTAACAGTGAGCTCATAAGTTGCCAAAATATATTTGACAAGATGGTACAAGTCGGACTGTTTTTTACAATGAATATGGAACGGTAAATATTAGGAAGTAGTTGCACGGCTATTTGTTCGTAAGAACAAACAAAACCACAAGCGTTGCAGTTATATTTTCGCATCAGTTTTGTTTGTGGTAATTTAACGAGAAGTTTTATTGTGTTGTCTTACTTAGCGAGATGTAGAAAGCGCACACAGGGCTCGAATATTTTGTTACTTTCTCTGGATGCAATTTTGACCCTCACTTTGATTGGAATTATTCATAAGTAATTTACAATTATCGGCCTAACGTCAATAAAGTAAATCTAAAGCAAGCTATGGTCTGTGAAGACTTAAGGGGTGTAGATCTGAATAAACGGGTAGTCTAGCACCCCCATACAAATAGCAAAAACCACACTATCGCAAAATTTCAAAAAACAGAGAAACGTCTGCTATCCCTAACCTAACCTAACCTAACCGTGCTGCTAGACAATTAATCGCAGATAACGATCATAAAAATCAACCCTATCGTAAAATTTCTAAGTAATAAAAAACGTCTGCTAAATCTACACCCACGCGTGCCACCCCTACTCACGCACCACAAGTCACCACTCTAACCACCTGCCATCCCTATCACGCCACGACACTACCACTCTACCCACCTGCACCTTACTCACCCACGCCACCACCATCTATCCCACTTGCCATCCTATCACGGGGCCACACTACCATCTACCAACCTGCCACCCTACTCACCCACCCACCACACCTACCCACATATGCCATCCTACTCACCCACCCACTACCACTCTACCCACCATGCCATCCCTAATCACGACCACCCACTACCACTCATACCCACCCGCCACCCTACTCACAACCCACCCACCACCACTCTACCCACGCTGCCATCCCTACTCACCCAACCACTACCACTCACACTGCCACTCCTACTCACCCAACCACTACACTCAGTACCCACCTGCCACCCCTACTTCACCCACGCCACCTACACTCTAACCCACTGCCATCCCTATCCACCCCACCACTTACCACTGCTACCCACTGCACTCCTACTCACTCCACCCACACCACTCTAACCCACCTGCCTATCCCTACTCACCACCCACTACCACCTACCCACCTCCACCCTACTCACTCACCCACTCCCGACTCTAGCCCCTGCCACCCTACTCACACACCCACCACCACTACCCCACCTGCCACCCTTACTCACCCACGCCCCTCTTCACTCTACCAACCTGCCACCCTTACTCACCACCCACTACCACTCAGCCACCTGCCCCTACCACGCCACCCATACACTCTATCACCCTGCCACCTACTGGCACCACCCCCCACGCACTCTACCCACCTGCCACCCTACTCACCCACCCACCACACTCTACCCCACCTGCACCCCACTCACCCACCCACCAACCACTGCTACGCACTGCCATCCCTAACTACCCACCCTCTAACCGATCTACCCACCTGCCATCCCGTACTCACCCACGCCTACCACTCTACCCACATGCCACCCTTACTCACCCACCCACACACCGAGGCAGCCGCTCCTACCCACCTGCCACTCCTACTCACCCACCCACCACCAACTCTACCAACTCCGCCACCCTTACTCACCCACCCTCTACCACTCTAACCACCTGCCACCCGTTTACTGTCACGCCACCCACTACTCACTCTACCCACACGTGCCCATCCCTACTCACCCACCCACTACCCACTCTAAACCACCGTGCTCATCCTACTACCACCAGCACCACTACTACACCTGCACCCTCTACTCACCCACCACTAACCACTCTACCCACCTGCCAATCCCTAACTCACTGCCACCCACCAACCACTCTACCCACCGCTGCCACCCCTACCTCACCACCCACCACCACTCTATCCACCTCCATCCCTACTTCACCACCCATCTCCACTCTACCCCGCGCCACTCCTTACTCACAACCCACCACCACTCTATCCACCTGCATCCCTACCAACCCGCACGCCATACCACTCTACCTCACCTGCCACCCTATTCACCCACCCTGTACACTCTAACCCACCTGCACCCTTACTCACGCCACCCACTACCAACTCTACCCACTGCCACCCTTACTCACACTACCCACCACCACTCTACCACCTGCACCTTACTCACCCACCCTTTTTCCGCGCCCCGCCCGCCTATCCACTCTACCCACCTGCCCCCCTACTCACGACCACCCACCACCGAACTCTACGCCACCTGCACCGCTTAAGCTCACTACCACCTCTTCTACCCCTCTAGCCCACGCTGCACCTTAACTCCACCCGACCCACTACCTAACTCTACCCACCTGCCATCCCTACTCACCCACCCACTACCGCACTCTACCACCTGGCCACCCCTACTTCACGCACACCTCTACCACTCTACCACCTGCCATGCCCTACTCACCCACCACTACCACTCTTACACGCTGCCACCCTACTCACCCACCCACCACCGAACTCTACCACCTGCCACCCCTACTCACCCACCCACCACCACTCCTACCACCTGCCCCCTACTCACCCAGCCTCACCACTCTACCCCACTGCCACCCTTACTCCACCACCCTCTACACTCACGCACCTGCCAGCCCCTCCTCACCCCCACGCACCACTCTATCCCACCTGCCATCCCTACTCACCCACCCACTTACCACTCTATCCCACCTGCCACCTTATCACCCACACCTCTATCGCACCTACCCCTGCCACCGCTTACTCACGCACACCTCTACCACTCTACCTCACCTGCCACCTTACACACCCAACCTCTACCAACTCTACCCACCTGCCACCCCTACTCAACTCACTCACTACCACTCTACCCACAGCTGCCAACCCCAACTCACCCACCCACACCACTCACCCACCTGCCAGCCCTACTCCACCCACCCCACTACCACTCCTAGCCACACTGCCACTCCTACTCACCATGCCACCCACACACCACTGCTACTCACCTGCCACCCTTACTCCCCACCCCTCTACCACCTAACCACCTGCCACCCTTAACTGCACCACCCACTACCACTCTACCCACTGGCCAGCCCTACTACCCACGCCACTACCCACTCTACCCACCTGCCGACCCCACTCACCACCACCACCGCGGACTCACCAACTGCCATGCCCTACCACCGCACCCTCTACCACTTCTACCCACGGCCAACCCCTTACTCGCAACACCACCCTCTACCAGCTCACCACCATGCCACCCCTACTCACGCCACGCACCACCACTCTAACCCACCTGCCATCCCTATTCTCACCACCACTACCACTCTACCCACCTGCCACCCTTACTCACCCACCCACTACCACTCTACCCACCTGCCACCCTTACTCACCCACCCTCATACCGACTTACCCACCTGCCACCTTACTCACCACCCTCCTACCGACTTACACTGCCACCCCTAACTCACCCAACACCACCACTCAACCCACCTGCCACCCTACCAGCCACCACTACACCTAACCGCCTGCCACCCTTACTCACTACCCTCTACCAACTCTACCCACCTGCCACCCCTACTCACCCACCCACTACCACTCTACCCCACGACTGCACCCCTACTCACCACCCACTTACCACTCTACCGACGCTGCCCACCCTTACTCACCGCACCGCTCCTACCACTCTACCCACACTACACCCTAACTCACACCACGCCACGCACCCACTCTAACCCACGCTGCCATCCCTAACTCACCCACCCACTACAACTCTACCCCACGGCCCACCCTTACTACGCCACCTCTACCACTCTACCCACACTGCCACCCTTACTCACCCACCCCTCTACCACTCACTCACCTGCACCTTACTCACCACCTCTACCAACTCTACCACCTGCCACGCCCTACTCACCCACCACGCACCACACCCACCTGCCACCCTATCTCACCCCACCCTCTACCACTCTACCCACCTGCCACCCTACTCCCCCACCATCCACCACTCTACCCCACCTGCCATCCACTCACGCCCAGCACCACTCTACCCACTCTGCCACCCTTACTCACGACCACCCACTAGCCATCTACACACTGCCACCCTTACTCACCACGCCTCACCACTCTAACCCACTGCACATCCCCTACTCACCACCCAACTACACTCTACCCAACTGCCACCTATTACCCACCCACCTACACTCTACACACCTGCCATCCTACTCACGCCACCCACTACCATCACCCCTGCCACCCTTACTCACCACTCCTCTACACTCTACCCACCTGCCACCTTACTTCACCCACCCTCATACCACTGCTACCCACCTGCCCACCGCTTACTCACCCACTCTCTACCACTCTATCCCCCACTGCCAACCCTTACTCACCCACCTCTACCTCTACCCACCTGCACCGCCTACCTCACGCACACCACGTACAGACTCACCCACCTGCCACCCACTCACCTCCACGCCACTACCACTCTACCCACCTTGCCACCCTTATCACACAACCACTACCATCTACCACCTGCCACCCTACCACCCCCCTCTACCACTCTTAACCCACCTCCACCCCCTAACTCACCCACCCACCACCACTCTCTACCCACCTGCCACTCCTTACCCTACTACGGTCACGCCACTACCCACTCTACCACCTGCCCACCTTACTCACCCAACTCTACACTCTACCCACCTGCCAAGCTTACTCACTCGAGCCACCCTCTACACTTTCACCCACGCCCTGCCACCTTATCACCCACCCTCAACCACTCTACCACCTGCACCCTTACTTACTCACCACCCCACTACCACTCTAGCCACCCAACCTGCCAACCCTACTCACCCACCCACTACCACTCTACCCACCTGCCACCCTTACTCACCGCCACCCACTACACTCTACTCACCTGCCATCCCTAATCACCCACCCACCCCCACCTCTACCCCACACTGCCCATCCCTACTCACCCACCCGCACCACTACCCTCTATCCACCTGCCACGCCTTAACTACCCACCCGTCTACCGCACTCTCCCCACCTGCCATCCGGCTACTCACCCACCCACATACCATCTACCCAGCTGCACCCTTACTCAGCACCCTCTACCACTCTACCCGCACCTGCCATCCTAGCTCAGCCCACCCACAAGCAACCACTTCTAGCCCACCTGCCATCCTACTTCACCCACCATACCACTCTACCACACTGCCACCCTTACTCACTCCACCCCGTACCACCTAGCCACCTGCCACCCTTACTCCACCACGCCTCTACCATTCCACCTGCCCACCCCTACTCACCGCAACCTCGTACGCACTCTACCACCTGCCATCCGCTACTCATCCACCCACTAGGCCCACTTCTAACCACACTGCCACCCCTACTCACCACACCCACATAAACTCACCACCGTCACACTGCCATCCCTACTCACTGCCACCCACTACCACTCTACCCACCTGCCACCCTTATCCCCACACCCTAAACCACCTCACCCACCTGCCACCCTTCACTCAGCGCCACGCCTCTACCACTCTACCGCACCTGCCAGGCCCGCTAACTCACCACCCACGCATGCACGGATGCGCTCCAAAGTGAGCCAGCGCCACCGGCCACCTCAAGTGCGACAAGAGCACAGCGCGACAAGTGACAGGCACAAGAGACCACTACCACTCTAACCCACCTGCCACCCTTACCACCACCCACACACTCTAACCCACCTGCCATCCGCTACCACGCACCCCACTAACCACTCTACCCACCTGCCAACCCTTACTCACGCCACGCCCTACACTTACCACTTCTGCCACCCCTACTCACCCAGCCACAACCACTGCTACGGCCACCCTGCCACCCACTCCACGGCCACCCTCTACCACTCTACCCACCTGCCATCCTACTCAGCCCACCCACCACCACTCTACCGGTTTTCACCGCCACCGCTTACTCACTCCATACTCTACCAGCTCTATACCCCCAGCCTGCCACCCCCTAACTCACCCACCCACTACCACTCTACCCCACACGCCACCGCTTACTACGCCACCCTCTTACCACCTTATTCTCACCTGCCATCCCTACTACCCACCCACTACACTCTATCCTCACAGCTGCTCACCCTTCTCACCCACCCTCTACCAACTCTATCCTCCACCTGTCCACCCCTACTCAGTTTCAGCCGTCCACCCCACCACCTACCTACCACTGCCACCCTTACTCACCACCCTCTACCACTCTACCCACCTGCCCATCCCTACTACCCAGCCCACTAAACACCGACTCACCTGCCACCCCTACTCACCACCCCACCACCAC
Organism: Priapulus caudatus; assembly: GCF_000485595.1. Taxonomy (NCBI): domain Eukaryota; kingdom Metazoa; phylum Priapulida; class Priapulimorpha; order Priapulimorphida; family Priapulidae; genus Priapulus; species Priapulus caudatus. Next base: position 43,461 of record NW_014577196.1, on the reverse strand, counting down.
TCTCCCACCTGCCACCTCCCTACTCACCCACCCACCACCACTCTACCACCTCACCCTTACTCACCACCCCTACCACTCACCCACTGCCACCCTTACTCATCTCCACCCTCACCACTCTACCCCCCTGCCACCCTACTGCACCCACACCTCACCACTCTACCCACCTGCCATCCCTACTCACCACCCACTTACCACTCTACAGAATCCACCGCCAACCCCTACTTCACCCACCCACCACCACTCTAGCCCAGCGCACTGCCACCCCTACTCACGCCACCCATCACCACCTACCACCTGCCCCCGCTTACTCACACCACCCACTTACGCAACCTCACACCCACCTGCCACCCCTTACTCACGCCACCCACCACACCTACCCCACCTGCCACCCCTACTCACCCACCCTCTACCACTCTACCCACCCACCACCACTCTACCCACCTGCCGGCAGCCCTCGAGCAGCGAGTGCCCGCGGAACTCGTACGCCATCTGCTCTTGCAGCTCCTTCGTCGCGGCGACGTCCATCGCCGTCTTGCCGTGGCAGTTCGCGAGGTAGGGGTCGCCACCGTAGCTGAGTATGAGCGAGCAGACTTCGACGCGGTTCTTCGACGCGGCCTCGTGCAGCGGCGTGAACTGCCACAGGTCCATCTCGTTGACGCTCGCGCCGTGCTTGACGAGCAGCTCGGTGACCTCGAAGTGTCCGTACGAGCACGCGTTGTGCAGCGGCACGAGCCCGCCCTTGTCCTTGGCGTGCACGTCGGAGCCGCGATCAAGCAGCAGCTGCACGATCTTCGTGCGGTTGTAGCCGGAGGCGAGGTGCAGCGGCGTCGACTTGCGGCCGTCGCTCGCGTGGCAGTTGACGTTGAGCGGCGTGAGCAGAGCCGTCATCTTTTCGTCGTCGCCGCTGCGCGCCGCCTCCAGCAGCTCGTCCTTCTTGTACTCGCCCGTCAGCACCACCTGGTGAGAAAGATGGGGGGAAAACGTTAGTAGAGCAACTGGAGAGACAGCTGGGGGAAGCAGAGTGGAGTAAGGTAAGCGCGCACCACCTGGAGAGAATGACGAGGGAAAACGTTAGTAGAGCAACTGGAGAGACCAGCGTGCGAGCTTGGCACTCGCCCGCTCGCCAATGTCGAGTGAAAATAATATCGAGCGAGTGAAAGCTAAAGCTGACTCGCCCATGTTGGCAAGTAAATATAATTGTCTAGAACTTTAATCAAATGTTGATTCATTACGTTATATATCCAAACATTGATGAAATACAGTTGTAGCGATTGTGAAGGGCGGCTATCCCACGACATCCTCACTTTATATTATCAAAGGTCGCCGAAGAAAGCAGCCCGCGAGAGCGTGCAGCGCCAGCACAGCGTGGCTGTGTATACGTGCTTGGGGCGGCATATTGATTGAAGTACGGGGAGGGGGGGAGGAGTGCAGGATTGTTTAAAAGTCACGTTGGCCTTGGTGTTAACAAGTCAATAAAATCGGCGTAACGTGGCGTTCCATTGATGGGGCAAAGCAGCCCAAGAATAAAAGTAAATTAAATGAAAATGAAAACAGGAACTTTCAGAGGAGATGTGCCTTGAATTTTTGAGAAAAGTGATCAATGAATTACATGTGTAGTTAAATCAATGGTGTTTTTGTGTTTTTTCACTATTGTTTGACAAGCATTTTTGTTTTAAAATTTGGGCGAGTACAGATTCCGTTTGGGCGAGTTAACTTATTGACTCACTCGCCCAGTTTGGCGAATGGTTTTTATTTTAAAGCTCTAACACTGAGAGACAGCTGGGGGAAGCAGAGTGGAGTAAGGTAAGCGCGCACCACCTGGAGAGAATGACGGGGGGAAGGGGAACGTTAGTGGAGCAAGGTGAGCGCGCACCACCTGGAGAGAATGACGGGGGGGAAACGTTAGTGAAGCAAGGTGAGCGCGCACCACCTGGAGAGAAAGACGGGGG
>NW_014577196.1:30056-41146 GCF_000485595.1 Priapulus caudatus | reverse complement strand
TTAGTGGAGCAAGGTGAGCGTGCACCAACTGAAGAGACTGAGGGGGGGGGAGGACGTTAGTGGAGCAAGGTGAGCGTGCACCAACTGAAGAGACCGAGGAGGGGGAAACGTTAGTGGAGGCGAGTGAATTTAATTGCGAAAACCTGTGGAAACCACGTGCGCGAACGTACCGCTAGGTATGTGTGTAAGAACGCGACGTGTGTTGACCTATATTGATTAGCGGTCACCTTCACTACTCCTTCCTTCTGCCCATGTACCATTATCAGATGCTTCTAATCCTGCTCCCTGCCTATTACCCCTCCATATAACTTAGCGAACACCTCCTTTACTGCCCCCATATTACATATCTACGCAGTCTCCTCCTTTACTGTCCCCCACCCCTACCACATATCTATGCAGCCTCCTCCTTTCCACCCCCGCCCCTGGCCCCGTCCATGCTCCTTAGTGGACTCCTTGTTTCCCTCCCTCCTCCCCTGCTTCCTCCCGGCCCCGCCCACGCACCTTAGGGAACTCCTCCTTTCCCGCCTCCCTTCTCCCGGCCCCGCCCACTCACCTTAGCAGACGCCTCGGCGAGGTCGAGCGCCGTCTTGCCGTCCGTGTTGCGGATGCCCGGGTCGGCGCGGTGCTGCAGCAGCACGATGCACACGTCGATCTTGCCCTTGATCGCGGCTTCGTGCAGCGGCGTGTAGTTCCAGTTGTCGCGCGCGTTTGCGTCGGCGCCGTGCGTCAGCAGCAGCGAGACGACCTCGGCGTGCCCGAACGAGCAGGCGTTGTGCAGCGGGATGAGGCCGCCATCGTCGCGGCTGTGCACGTCCGCGCCGCGCTCCAGCAGGTGTTCAACGACGTCGCGGCGGCCGAACCCCGCGGCGAAGTGCAGCGGCGTCGACCGCCGCCCCGCCGTGTCCTTTGCGTTGACGTTGCCCGGGCCGACGAGCTTCTTGACGCGCGAAAGGTCGCCGTTGCGGCACGCCTCGAAGAGTTCGCGACCCGGGTCACCCGGCGCGCACTCCGTCGGCAGCGTCTGCCCGACGGCCGTTCCCCGGCGCGTCGCCATGGTGACGGCGGTCGGTGTCCGGTCGAGCAGAGTCGGAATTCTACTCCATTTAGGCGGCGTTCCGTTTTAATCCCGGGCAGAGGAACTCGGTTTTTATTGTTGACCTATCAACCCCAATATCACTAATGCAAGATTCCAGCAGAATGTTACTCTGTGATGCCACGCCCTTGAAGGTTTCCTGCACCTGTACAAAAAAGAACAGCGAGTGAAATTACAATTTGACCTTTTCACGATAGGTATACTTGTAAATAGCATTTATATTTTGCATAAAAATTTAAAAAAAATAGTAAGACAATTATTAAACTAGGTAAAAATAGAAAAAAATTCTAGGTAACTTTTATTATCGCTAACAGTAAAATTACTCGTTAGTCGTTATGTAAACCATGTATAAATGTCCAGTGTTTGTTTGCATTAAATAAAACAGAAAAATAAGGATACAGCAAAGAATTGAAAATAAAAATAAACTGATACGAAATTGCAGTTAACAGTTTGTAAAAAAAAGTGTAGAATAACTATTGTTTCCGGTAGAATACTTACTTTATATTTACCACAATTCAAGTCAAATATGCTAATACTATTCTAATAAAAATGGTTTCTAGGATACTTGTATATGATATGTACCTGTCGTAATTCGCCTATTGAGGCTTCTCGATGTACATATAAAGATCAAGATTTGTAGTTAATTAACTAGCCTTCTATGGGCAACGAGTTTTTTTTAATGAAAGTGAGACATTTCTAAGTAATATCTATTAGGGTGTGCCTTTAGTCAATTATAGTCTAGTCCTTATTGTTTGTGAAAGGATTTGTATGTAATTGGTTGGTTTGTTGGCAATTATGTGTCAATGTGTACTAGACATACTTTATGTATATTTTATCCTGGATTATTAGCATTGCTTAACATTTTATTACTGTACATTTTGTTTGTAATGTATGAATTATACTATTGATACTAGCTAGGTAATATATTAATTGAAAAATATAAATCAAATACGTTATCCAGCAGCACCGCCACAGCACTGGGCTAGATCTCAGACGAACCAACACACAATTAAATTTCCCATTCCACTTACAGGTTCTAACATAATCTGCTCAGTTTTGTCGAAAATTTTACCATAACTTTTGTTCACACCAAGGACCCATAGACTATATAGCATAGTCTGGGCCGATCACATAGTGGATCCAGAGGGGCTACTTTGCCGTGTGCGTGGCTGCCGCTATCATCTATGCCCTATGCTGCATGCAGTCACAGGTCCCTATATCCAACACGAACCCCTAATGCGAGCACCGAAGGTGTGAGAAGGTAGGACACACAATTTCACGAATGTCCGATATCAATGAAAGATTTTGATTCTCAATAAAAATATGCACATTCCCGTATTCCTACTTTGTTGTACTAACCTCCCCTGTATATGTTTGCACTGTCGATGATATTTGACAGCGTTAGGAGAGTAAAATCCGTCGCCAGTAAAAAATTAACAGTTTCCACACGTTCAATGGCGGTCATGGTGTTGACATATTTCGCTACGATTTCGAGCTGAATATAATGCCGCCACCTGATTGGACAAAATTCGAAACACAAGTCGCCGCCATTTTTGTAACGTGTGGTAACTGTTAATTTTTCACAAATATGGAATATATGCTATATACGCTGTAAAACATGATTGACAGTTCAACCAAAGACGCCGGAGACAACAATACAAACTAAGAACGTGTATGCACATGTATTTTAATTGAAACAAATCCGATTTGATAAAATCGTGAAATTGTGTGTCCTACCTTCTCACACCTTCGGTGCTCGCATTGGGGGTTTGTGTTGGATATAGGCACAGGCACTTGAAGCGTTTCAATAAAATATAATGCTAACTAAATACGAAATCTATTTACTACCGAATTCTTAATGTTTCTATACTCTCTTTCACCTATTATTGCCGACAGTTTTCTGTAAATTCCATCCAAATCCTACGTCCAACCATATACGCTGCCGGCGCCATTGCTTTCGCGGCGCGACTGTTGCACACTTACACTAATATATATAGCAGGTAGGAAATATATAGCGGGATCGTAAAATTCACTCGACGCTCGCTTGATTTCACACGATTACAACACGAATACACATCCAACACTTCCAACCATTCCACAATTCTCGCGTTCGCGAACCTTCCACAGTAATGTAAATGGCTGTCAGAATCAGGAAACATCTACCGGCGCTCTTCGTTACCTCATTCTTGCGCCGCAACGCTGCAACGTTTTTGCAACGTTCCAATGGCCGAGGCTCGTACAGGAGTTGGAAAGCAGTGAGCCGCCTGCGCGCCGCCTATAGTCCATAGACTGGCACTCGCTCCCACCTCTCGGCTTAGCTTAGTCACTCGATAGGTAATCGATGTGGGAGCGAGTCCCAGTCTATATAGCCCTGTATTCTGACAGCCATTTACATTCCTGTGGAAGGTTCGCGAACATGAGAATTTCGTCAGTCTTTGTGTGATTTCGCGTGACACAGCTCGGTTATGAACAGACAGTATGTTTTTATAACAAGTGAACATTTATGTACACATAGAAACAAAGATGGAAGCTGTTGGATGTGTATTGCCACTATTGGTGTTGTAATCGTGTGAAATCCAGCGAGCGTCGAGTAAATTTTGCGATCCTGCTTTCCTACCTGCTATATATATTAGTGTAAGCGTGCAACAGTCGCGCCGCGAAAGCAATGGCGTCGGCAGCGTATATGCCATGGTTGAACGTAGGATTTGGACGGAATTTACAGGAAACTGTCGGCAATAATAGGTGAAAGAAAGTATAGAAACATTAAGAATTTGGTAGTAAATATATTTCGTATTTAGTTAGCATTATATTTTATTGAAACGCTTCAAGTGCCTGTGGATATAGACTTTATAGGGACCTGTGCATGCAGTCAGTCAATGACAATATTTACAATTTTCGAAATAACACTTCGTGCAGCTTTAATGAACATAACTGCGTATGAGCGAATGATATAACAAATACCTGAACTGATCTTCACCAGCAAAAATGCGTATTACATTATTATGTTGGCTAAAGACAGCTTAAAACAACACTTTTTCATAAAACAGCAAAACATTGAAATAGTACCGTAGCAAAATCCAATCTTTCTCTTCTTCCGTTTCCACGGATATAGATGGCATGACAATATCTTGGTGACGTCACGACGTTGGCTCAGAGATATTAAACTGAAAAAATTTCTGTTTTTGAAAGAATCTGGTCATGACAACAAAATTTAAATTTCAATAGTATTGCGACGCATAGGTATGAGTTAAAATTATATTATTAGGGAATTGTAGCCAAATGTTCGACCGATAATGTTCACCGATAAGCGAAGCGATAAGCGCGCCATCTAATGGCTAATCAGTGCGAATGTATTATTTTTAAAGATTTCAATATTTGCCCATATTTTACATCATTTTATCATACAATTTGTATGCAGGTTAGGAGCAGTTCTTTCTATATATCTATATCTATATCTATATATCTATATACTATATGTGTGTGCTGTAGTGTAGGCCCTAACCATCAGATCACGTCATGTATTTGTATTGTAAATATCATTCAACATCGTGTCTTGGAACGTAATACTAATAATATTAATATTAATAATGACTAATGTAACATCAAATATGTACTGTAACTATAGAGAGTACGGTATAGACTATAGTGTATGGCTGACTCGATGACCGCAAGGTCCTTTCGCCATACCCGTGCATTATATTTATATTAACAAAGTTATAAATGTTTAATTTTCCCACTGTTTGATTTATCCTCGTTTAGCACAAATAAAAATCTTGAAAATCTTGAAATCTTGACTGTTTAATGTTTATGTACGCATTACAGTGAGCAACAGCGACCATGTCTACTAGTACTGAGTCGTATTCATCAACGGACGGTCGAAATGAAGCCTACTCCCTACTACGATCACAGTCACAACCACAGCAACCAGCACAGGCACAGAAACAGGTGAAGGTTGTCCGAAAGACATTTTACAGTTATCAACATCATCACAAACGTGCAGACCATACACTTTGATCGGAGCTTCTAAGTCTCGGTGACTCGTAAGACTCGTAGCGGTACTAATACTAGTAGTAGTATATACCTATTTACGAGGTCGAGGACTCTTTCACAATCCTAGTTTGGCACCCAGCCCTCATTTTCGCAAATGTGCTGAACTAGGACTGGGCAGGTCTCTCCACAGGCACTTGGACCGTTTCAATAATAAAATGATGGTTAATAAATACAACTTGTCGGTACTACTACTAGCCCTATCAGTACCAGTAATAGTCTTAATGTTTGATTTGACCTAATAACTTCACTTCAACACCGTCCAATACACCGCTGCAACACATAGCGCGCACGCCCTTGTGCATGCACAAATACACAGTGATATAGAGTGTGTATGCACAAATACACAGTGATATACTCTATATCACTGTGTATTTGTGCATGCACAGGGCGTGGCACGCTATGTGTTGCAGCGGTGTATTGGACGGTGTTGAAGTGAAGTTATTAGGTCAAATCAAACATTAAGACTATTACTGGTACTGGTACTGGTAGGGCTAGTAGTAGTACTGACAAGTTATATTTATTAACCATCATTTTATTATTGAAACGGTCCAAGTGCCTGTGGGTCTCTCAGTCTCAGTGCCCACAGTTGCCCCAAGTCTCCCCCATACTAAATAATCTAGCTGACCCCTGCATGCCGATGAAGTCCATGGCACTGATAAAGTTTTCTGTGTTCAGCACACACCAGAGTGAAGTGCAGTCAGGTATTGTATATTTCATTCTTGCTCAGTCAAAGTACCACAGCTTATAATCCATTAAAAAAAAATACAAAAAAAACAATAACAACAGCAAACATTATATAGCACATGAAATGTTATTTCACCTGGCCAGAACCCTGAGCATAATGTAGTTGATAATAAGTTAATAATATTTTATTAATCCTTTTAAAATTTTAGGCTGGAATCATATTCACACCAGATGAGTTAAGAGTATTGAAGGAATGCAATAGGGAATCATTCTGGAAGAGAAGTATGAATGTAGAAACCATTGTTAATTTTCATAGTTACAATAGCTACATGTACATGAACTTAAAACTAATGTGATATTGCATCAATTACTGTAAAGATGTGTCACCATCCTCTGTAGTATTTGTCAGAATTACAAGTATTGTCTCCATATTTCAAGGTCCTGTTCCCCCATACCTTTGCCCAATGGTCACCTTTATGGAATTAACAATGAATTCCTTTCACTGACAGGTTTACCTGCATCTATGGGGAGCATGGTTGCAGTGCAACTGGCAGTGAATATGGGCTATATAAAGGCTCATCCAACGTTTGGTTCCTTCTTTAAGGTTGTGGGTAGGTTCAATCTTTTATTTGCAATTAAAAAAAAGCAAGTGTTATATTGGGAGAATTGAAATATAACACTTTGTATACATAGTGGAAGGGTGATGTATCTACATACTGATAATGAACAGACCAGACCAACTTAGCACTTAGTGCAATTAAAATGTATGTAAGAGTATAATACACAATCAATTGGCCTCACTTTTTAAGGCGAGGGGTCGCTTTCACATCCCATCACTCGTCTAAAACTGACCTTCCATAAATAATGGTTGAATGAATATAGTCCAACTCATCTGAATTGCCTCCTAAACAGGGCTGAAAAGTGGGTTGTTACCAATTCATTTTCTATTCACGATAGTTTTTTTCTCCCTTATCAGTTGATTTAGATGGGTTGGTTAGTGTTAAAGTTGGTGTACTTTGGTTACAATCAATTTACCTGTTAATTGCAGGAGCTGGGTTTCTCGGATACATGATGGGAAAAATCTCGTACCAGACGCGATGTAGAGAGAAGCTGCTACAGCTGGAGAACAGTCCTCTAGCAGATGCTCTACGGATGGGACAGAGCGGCAGGGAACACTACAGACAGTTGTACGTGCTTATGTGACCATCTAGTTAACAATTATTCACATCATCGTAAAACGAACAGGTCTGATGCAGGGACTCTCCACTGCTATTGTAATAGGCCAGAGAAAGAGAAGACGTCATTGTGCATCTGCGCGTTACTCTGAGTTATGGTACTATTATACTATATACTATATATTTCACGAGTGAATAGGAAACATATTTAGAATATTTCTGATACTGCTTACATCATGTTACTTAATCAAAGTCACATTTCATATGATGCACATTCAAGCATGCTAATGCTGCATGTCAGGTTAAGTGATTACTATCAGGCCTAAGTAGTAATTATTTTTACATTAATTTTGCTATCGCATAGACTCCTAACCTGATATTATATCAATGTTATATTGATGTCGTTGAGTTTGATGTACATTTTAATCACAAAACTACACAATCGCTGCGTTCACACGAGACTCCGTATTTATGAAATACGGTATTTGCGAGATACCGAATCTGAGACAAATTCGCGACCGAGCGTTCACATGCTGATTCGCGGCTCCAGAAATGCCATATTTGCGAGCTGCGAGCTGCTTTAGTACACTGGAAAAAAAAATGCGTCCAAGCGAACAATGCGAAATAAACAATGCAATGCGCACCAACTGCCAATAAAATACGTGGACTGGTCCGTGCTCGACAGTTCCACTCGCGTTACACTGGAACTGTCGAGCGCGGACCAGTCTATAAAATACGCGGCTTCAGAAATTCGGTATTTAGCATTCACACGAGAGAAATACGTGGTCCAAGAGATTCGGAATTTCTCAAGCACGGCAAATAATTCGGCATCTGGGAAGCCGCGTATTTCAACAAATACCGAATCTATTTAGATTCCGTATTTCTTGGACCGCGCATTTTGCTTCGTGTGAACGCTAAATACCGAATTTCTTGCTACGTGTGAACGCGGCTAATATCTTGCCCAGTCTGCGAGAACATTTCGACTGTTGATTGGAATCAACTCTCACTGAAGTAATTCCCACTAACGTTTCAAGAGTGCTTCCGAAGAGCGCCAGTGACTGAGACAAATCTTGTACATACGAGAGTGTAATCATGCCCTAACTTTCGTCGATTCCGTTTACTTTTTCCTTCCCACAGAGAACGTCATAAGCAGCAGACTGCACAGGTTGAGATGGGATCGGACAAGAGAGGAACGGACGACTATCAGGGGTCAGCTGACATCGAGTCAGCGGTCAATGAGTCTGCAGGACTCGATGATGGCTTCCGACCTAGCATCGACAGTACGTATACGCTGTCTATACACAAGTACCGCTCTCCGTAAATAAGCTTTCCCAATTAATAAATTGGAATAATAATGATGATTAATATTCCCAATACTAATGAATATTGCTTTCCCAAAAGTTTGCATACAATCGAAGCTATATGTAAGGGCACATTTATGTTTTTTCACGATTTGTTGGAATTCGTTTGGAATTAAATCTGTTAGTGTAGGGAGGATTTCACGCATGCATCTTACCTTCCTTTGCATGGCTCCTACACCCACATTGACAGGGCTTCAGTGGTTTAGCCTCTTGTTTCAGACGACGTTTATAGCCAGCCGCTGGGGAGTCGGCAGCAGGAACAGATGGGCACTTCATACGAGGAGCTGCGCAGCAGGAATCGCAGCGAGTATAACAAGAGGTTTGAGGTTCGGCAGACGGACTCGGACTCTAACGCTCCGTCTTCCAGGCCTCCTCTTCAGCCTGTGTATAAACCATCAGAGGAGAGATTGTTAGGTATGCGCTCAGTGCATTGTTGCCGTGGGGGGTTTTTTGAGAGAGAGAGAGACCTGCAGTTTTGTGCGAATATTAGCTTGCTTTTCCACGATGAGAATTCATCAGCGTGTGCATTTATTAGATTTACGTTACATGAGCAATATTTTGGACCCCCAGCATGCATGTGTTTTTATTGAAAAGAATTATTTATGCAGTTATGTCACATAGCTTGCTGTATTTATTTTAATTTATGAGGTAAATTGACGAGTTGGAATAATATATGATGGCCCTCCTACTGTCTTCATAGAACATACTGTGTGCATTGCTGTAACTTAATTTGGTGTCTTCCCACTGGACCTGAATTTAACCTCATGCAATCACTCTGTACTGTAGTAAAGCGTGTATTCCATTGTGGTTACCACTGCAAATCTACATACTCACGCATTGTAAACATGTGCTTTGATTTCAGAAACTAAAAACAAGTATGGCGACCGGTGGGAGAAATAGCCCTGAAATGTTGAAAGTCACAGCTCACTATGTGCGTGTCTACCTGCACCTCTTGCCGCTACTAAGAACAAAAACTTGGAGTGCAGTAAAATTAGGAGTAAATGCCTTTGGGCTATAAATAGCATGAGAAGAGTGAACATGGTTTGACATAGTTTGTCGGAAAGAGTTAGTAAGGGTTATTTACTATATTATGTTGTGTCAACTGAAAACATGGATTTTGAAAGCAAAGCTAACATTTAATGGACTGAAACAAAACAAATAGGGATTCAGAATTGTACACTTTCGATTGAAAATGTTAGATTGCAATTGAAATGTGAGCAATAAATGTGCATTTTCATTGTTTCACTTTAAAATTCATTTTCCATTTTGCTCATGTCCATCAAATGTGTTTAGCAATGAGATAAATATCTGTGAGGTGTGAAATGCTAGATTGATATATAATCGTGTTCCACCACCCGTATAATGCAAATAATCGTTTGTAACCTGTTAGGCATATGATAGATATGGCCAAGATTGTTATCGCTTTTAATAATAAAAAGCTTGTTAATGTAAAGTCTGTTAATAATAAAGGAAACCTGAGTATTATTTATATGTAGTCATTTTTGTTCACTACTCGTGACCTATATTATCGAAATGGTAAAAGAGAAAATGGAAACTCTTTACACAAACCATCAATCAAATGTTCCTGATCAAATTCTCACTTTCCTTTGGCGCCAGTAGACGTGCCAACTCGCCTATTGACTGACAATGAAGTGGTGTCGTTTACCGCCTCATGTTTGGCAAAGTCTTAGAATGCAAACAATATAATATTTAAAAACCGACCGTACAGCTGTAACTTGTCGTTTAGAAAGGTGTGGTAGTTTGCCAAGTTTATGTGCTTGGTTACCTTAGTATATTGACAATCTAGTTAAATGCCATTACAAACTGCTATTGACATAAAACCTGAGCCATACGTATACTTAGAGCGGATCTAGGAAGTCTGGAAGGGAAGAGTGATGAAGGTGGACGGATTAGTTGGTTGGTCAGTGGTCACTCCCCACAGATTCTTTTTTGGAGACAAAATCCAAAGGATATTGAGTGTGTATTTTATACTTTGAATCACGTTATTCTGTTTCAAATGGGACAAATGGTGGCCATGCGCCGAAAAAATCTTAATTGCCGTTACAAAAGTGGACACAGACCACACTGAACCCCCTCTGGACCTGTCCCTTAAAAAAGTGCTCTTGGACGTCTCTATATATAAACACAGTGCAGGAAAACGCTAGTCACCGCTGACGCGCGCTCAGGACCGCACATCAGTGTTTCTTGACACGTTCAGCTACGATATGAAGCTGGTGATCGTCTGCACGGTTGTCGTCGGTGTGCTGCTGCTGGATGCCAGCTCGGCGCTGCAGACGTCTGAGAACTTCCCGCAGTCAGCGCTGCTAGACCCAGAGGGAAGGGTGACCTTATACTGGAAGTAATTATACCCATTACTTGCTACATCTGTGAGTGTGTGCAGGCGTCCGCGCGCGCGTGCGTGCGTGCGTGCGTGTTCGTGTGCGTGTGCGTGCGCGTGTGTGCACGTGTTCGCTAATTTCGAAATACTGGTAACCAGAATTGTATCAATAAAAGATTATTATTGATAAATAGGACGTGTAAAATGTACGGGCTTAGTTACGGATCAATCTTTTAAAATTGCCACAAGAATTTTACTGAATGAATCTGTAGAAAGAACATCTGATACACGCGTAGGTTCGACAGCACACACATAGTCTTTGAGATTCACGCGGAAACTACGGGATGGGTTGGTTTCGGCATCTCTCCTACAGGCGGGATGAAAGGTAG